>NW_028163752.1:0-16083 GCF_964263955.1 Coregonus lavaretus
TCTCTCCCCCTCTCCCCCTCTCCTCTTCTCCCCCTCTCCTCTTCTCCCTCTCTCCCCCTCTCCTCTTCTCCCTCTCCTCTCCTCTCCTCTCCTCTCCTCTCCTCTCCTCTCCTCTCCTCCTCCTCTCCTCTCCTCTCCTCTCCTCTCCTCTCCTCTCCTCTCCTCTCCTCTCCTCTCCTCTCCTCTCCTCTCTTCTCCTCTCCTCTCCTCTCAACCTCCTCTCCCTCTCTCCTCCTCTCCCCACTCTCCTCTCCTCCTCTCCCCCCTCTTCCCCTCTTCTTTTCCCTCCCCTCCCCTTACATTATATAATATAAAACTACACACCCTGGCTCTACATTAAAGAGTCCCCAGAGCCAGGGCGTGACAATAACTGTCCATCTGGGGACAGGCACTAATGTCATTTAAGGTGTGATGGTGTATGTGATGTTGTATATTCAGTATGTCAATGATTGATTGTATCTGTCCCTATGGAAATGAATGAGAGTATATATTATGTATCTATTTAATATTCGTCTTATGTTTCTATGGCCTCCCGAGAGGAGCAGTGATCATAGGCACTGCATCGTAGTGCTAAAGGCGTCAGTGCAGACCCGGGTTCGATCCCAGGCTATATCACAACCGGCCGGGATTGGGAATCCCATAGAGCGGCGCACAATTGGCCCAGCATTGTCCGGGTTAGGGGAGGGTTTGGCCTGGGTAGGCCATTATTGTAAATAAGAATTTGTTCTTAACTGACTTGCCTAGTTAAATAAAGGTTTATTAAAGGTTCAATCGAGCAAGGGGAAGGGGGTAGCTAGAGGTCTGTTACCACGTCAACTGAGTCAAGCTCAACAAGCCTGATGCTATATGTCAGGAAGAGAGAGAGAGAGAGAGAGAGAGAGTGAGAGGAGGGGAGGGTAGTGGAGAGAGAGAAGAGGGGACAGAGGACGGGAGGGGAGATAGAGAGGGAGATGTCAAAGGGCTGCGAGAGATGAGCAGAGAGAGATGGGGCGGAGGAGAGAGGATGGGTGGGGGGCGGAGGAGAGCGTAGTGGAGAGAGAGGAGAGCGGAGGGGAGGGGAGGGGAAAATAGGGGAGGGGAGGGGAGGGGAGGGGAGGGGAGATAGAGACCCCATTTTGCCATACACTAGGTTTAGTTGTATTTCTACACACCCCATTTAGCCATACACTAGGTTGAGCTGTATTTCAACACACCCCATTTAGCCATACCCTAGGTTTAGTTGTATTTCTGCACACCCCATTTAGCCATACCATAGGTTTAGCTGTATTTCTACAAACCCCATTTAGCCATACCCTAGGTTTAGCTGTATTTCTACACCCCCAAACTACTTCCTGTGGCTATGGGACAGAGGAGGAGGGGAGGGTAGATGGAGAGTGAGAGAGAAAAGGAGTAGAGAGAGGGAGATGTCAAAAGAGATAGGTCTGACAGACTAACACGCAGTCAACTGAATATCTTTTCATAACTGACTTCTCACCAGTGATGTCATCACAACCAGTAACCTTTTCCACTCTTCCACTCTTGGTCCGGCTCAGCTTGACGGCTCAGCTTGACCTCTGACCTATGAAATGAATGATTTCAAAAACAGACAAAAGCAAAGGTATTAAATTATATATAAACTCATCTGCAAAGAGAGGTTCACCTTTCCACGGAAGGGGAATGTGTGTACACATGGGTGTTATTGCATCATACCAACTATAAGCCTATCTTCTCCATCACATCACGTGTGTTGTTGCACCACACCAACTATAAGCCTATCTTCTCTATCACATCATGGAAGGTGATGTTGATGTTCATTTCTCCTCTCTTTTGCCCCTCCCACTCTCTCTCTCTCTCCCTCACTCTCTCTCTCAGTTCAATTCAAAGGGATTTCATTGACATGGGAAACATATGTTAACATTGACAAAGCAAGTGAAATAAACAATCACAAACAGTAAACTTTAAACACACAAAAGTTTCAAAAGAGAAAGTCATTTGAAATGTTAATAATTTAACTAAATAAAAAAAAAATAAAAAAAAATGAGTGTATCAGTCCTGACCTGTATAGGCCGTCGGTCAATACACTGTAAAGGAAATATAAACTAGCTGGCTCCACTAGGGCCCTCTCAGCCAGCTTGCTCCACTAGGGTCATCTCAGCCAGGTGGCTCCACTAGGGTCCTCTCAGCCAGGTGGCTCCACTAGGGCCCTCTCAGCCAGGTGGCTCCACTAGGGTCATCTCAGCCAGGTGGCTCCACTAGGGCCCTCTCAGCCAGGTGGCTCCACTAGGGCCCTCTCAGCCAGGTGGCTCCACTAGGGTCATCTCAGCCAGGTGGCTCCACTAGGGTCCTCTCAGCCAGGTGGCTCCACTAGGGTCCTCTCAGCCAGGTGGCTCCACTAGGGTCCTCTCAGCCAGCTGGCTCCACTAGGGTCCTCTCAGCCAGGTGGCTCCACTAGGGTCCTCTCAGCCAGGTGGCTCCACTAGGGTCCTCTCAGCAAGCCGGCTCCACTAGGGCCCTCTCAGCCAGCTGGTGTTTGTAGGAGAGTGTGAGCTTGTGCAAAAAGTAGAAGTACAAATGGCAAGGGAAATGAAATAAACTGATAAATCTAGGCCTAGGTTTTATTTACTGTGGTGTTTGTTCTCCACTGGTTACCCTATTCTTATCACAACAGGTCACACATTTTGCTGCCATGATTGCACGCTGCTGTATTTCACCTAACAGATACGGGAGCTTATCAATATTATATTTGTTTTCAAAGTATTTGGGGGTCCTTGTAATCTGAGGGAAATATGTCTCTCTCACATCATCATACATTTGGCAGGAGGTTAGGAGGGGCAGCTCAGTTTCCACCTCATTTTGTGGGCAGTGTGGCACATAGCCTGTCTTCTCTTTACCTATAGTGATTTTCGGGATGTGGAAGGCAGACATACAGGCGGATGAAGTAGATTGAGATGCAGCCCATGCAAAAAAAACTGAAGTTGAGTAGTACATTGTACACTCCATTCCACGGACCTTTAAACCTAATATAAACCTAACATTGCAGTGATAATTAATGTCTGGGGGCATTTTTGTTAGTTTTTGCTGTTCTTCAAATAGTATTTGAGAGTTTTTAAGTACAGTAAATTATCTTCAACTGGTGGGGGGATGTCTACACACCACATTTAGCCATACCCTAGGTTTAGCTGTATTTCTACACCCCCAAACTACTTCCTGCGGCTATTGGACAGAGGAGGAGGGGAGATGGAGAGTGAGCGAGAAGAGGAGTAGAGAGAGGGAGATGTCAAAAGAGATAGGGCTGACAGACTAACACGCAGTCAACTGAATATCTTTTCATAACTGACTTCTCACCAGTGATGTCATCATAACCAGTAACTTTTTCCATATGTGTCTCTCAAATCATCGTACATTTGGCAGGAGGTTAGGAAGTGCTGCTCAGTTTCCACCTCATTTTTTGGGCAGTGGGCACATAGCCTGTCTCCTCTCTGCCTATGGTGACTTCTCTCAATAGCAAGGCTATGCTCACTGAGTCTGTTCATTGTCCATTTTTTCCTCCGTTTTCTATCAGTCACAATGGTCAGATAGTCTGCCACCGTATACTGTCTGTGTACGGCCAAATAGCATTTAAGGTCACTTTGAGGTTTTGTAATGTTTTCCAGTATAATTTTATGTTTGTTTGGTTATGATTTGTTTGGGCCAGATTGTCTGAGGGCTGTCTTCAGGCATTGTTGGGTTAGTAGTGGTTTGTGAACTTAGCTTCAGGACAAGCTGGAAGAAGGGACTTTTCTCTATGTTCATCTCTTGGCATTTCAGGTCTTTGTAGTGGTAGGAGTGGTGGTCGCTTGTTAGGTGGTTAAGCAAATTGATGGCTTGTTTGCAGTGGTGATTTTAGCATGTCAATCTTACATTTACATTACATTTACATTTTAGTCATTTAGCAGACGCTCTTATCCAGAGCGACTTACAGGAGCAATTAGGGTTAAGTGCCTTGCTCAAGGGCACATCGACAGATTTTTCACCTAGTCGGCTCGGGGATTAGAACCAGCGATCTTTCGGTTACTGGCACAACGCTCTTAACCACTAAGCTACCTGCCGCCCCAATCTTGGTGGGGCAAACAACACTTTTTTTGGGGGGGGGGGGGATGCATGCTAGCGACACCACAACAGAATAAACATAATAATAATAATAATAATAATAATAATAATAATTAATTAATCTAAACAATACATTACATGCACTATAACGGTGACAAAAGGTGCCCACAAACTTTTAGGGTCTACATAAAGTTGTCAAAGATACCAAAGATAACCCTGAAGGAGCTGCAAAGCTCCACAGCGGAGATTGGAGTCTCTGTCCATAGGACCACTTTAAGCCATACACTCCACAGAGCTGGGCTTTATGGAAGAGTGGCCAGAAAAAGCCATTGCTTAAAGAAAAAAATAAGCAACCACGTTTCGTTTTCGCCAAAGGCATGTTGGAGACTCCCCAAACATATGGAAGAAGGTACTCTGTTAAGATGAGACTAAAATTGAACTTTTTGGCCATCAAGGAAAATGTCTGGCGCAAACGCAACACCTCTCATCACCCCGAGAACACCATCACCACATTGAAGCATGGTGATGGCAATATCATGCTGTGGGGATGTTTTTCATTGGCAGGGACTGGGAAACTGGTCACAATTGAAGGAGTGATGGATGGCGCTAAATACAGGGAAATTCTTGAGGGAAACCTGTTTCAGTCTTCCAGAGATTTGAGACTGGGATGGAGGTTCACCTTCCAGCTGGACAATGACCCTAAGCATACTGCTAAAGCAACACTGAAGTGGTTTAAGGAGAAACATTTAAATGTCTTGGAATGGCCTAGTCAAAGCCCAGACCTCAATCCAATTGAGAATCTGTGGTATGACTTAAAGATTGCTGTACACCAGCGGAACCCATCCAACTTGAAGGAGCTGGAGCAGTTTTGCCTTGAAGAATGGGCAAATTTCTTGTTTGTTTCACAATAAAACATGTTTTTACATCTTCAAAGTGGTAGGCATGTTGTGGAAATGAAATGATACAAACCCAGAAAAAATCAATTTCAATTCCAGGTTGTAAGGCAACAAAAAAAGAAAAATTCCAAGGGGGGTTAATAGTTTCGCAAGACACTGTACACAACTGAAATATTTGATTGTTTCATAGTCATTTCCTTTTTTTTTTCTTTTTTTTTTTTGGCAATTTAATGTTCACTGTTTTTTGCTTTGAAATGTCCCTTAAAAAGCTCTAAAACCATTGTAATGCAATTATTTGATAATGCATTTCATGTATTTTTTAATTATCGAATTCGAAAACCGTTATTTTTTTTGTGTAATTGAACCGAAACCGAACAGACCTAAAAAAGCACAAATTTCTCAGCATTAACACACACACACACACACACACACACACACACACACACACACACACACACACACACACACACACACACACACCTTTTGATTGTCGTTTCAAAAGCAAGTTTTGTTTTAAAATTCTTAAAACAAAGACAGATTAAATGTTGTGGGACATAAATGTTCAATTATACCAATGTCATTAGTTCCTCCATTTAGCTGTATAGTGTCCTATTAGCATTTAGCTGTATAGTGTCCTATTAGCATTTAGCTGTATAGTGTCCTATTAGCATTTAGCTGTATAGTGTCCTATTAGCATTTAGCTGTATAGTGTCCTATTAGCATTTAGCTGTATAGTGTCCTATTAGCATTTAGCTGTATAGTGTCCTATTAGCATTTAGCTGTATAGTGTATAGCCCCGTGGGCCCTGGTCAATAGTAGTGAGTGCTCTATATAGGGAACAGGGTACCATTGAATATAGGGTGAAGTTTTCCCTACACGCTGATCTTGGGTTAGTTTTGCATTTCCCCCACTAATGGATA
Organism: Coregonus lavaretus; assembly: GCF_964263955.1. Classification (NCBI taxonomy): domain Eukaryota; kingdom Metazoa; phylum Chordata; class Actinopteri; order Salmoniformes; family Salmonidae; genus Coregonus; species Coregonus lavaretus. The sequence continues at coordinate 5,885 of NW_028163752.1, forward strand.
AGGTTAGGATTGGGGGAGGAGAAGCTGATCCTAGATCTGGACCTCGGGGAAACTTTACCTGTACAGTCTTCACTGCAGTTTGGTGGAGTATGAAAGATGAACAATGAAATATTTCCCTCTGCTGGCCAGAGAACAATATTACACCTCAGGCCTACATGTACAGTACTGCATCATCCTGTCAGCCAGTTACACCATGACCCAGACACTCTGGGAGAATCTCATCCAGTTACACCATGACCCAAACACTCTGGGAGAATCTAGGCCAGTTACACCATTACCCAGACACTCTCTGACGGGGCCCATGTCCACATCTCTGACGGGCCCTTTGTCCTTCTCTCATATGGGGCCCATGTCCTCCTCTCTGACGGGCCCCATGTCCTCCTCTCTGACGGGGCCCATGTCCACCTCTCTGACGGGCCCCTTGTCCTCCTCTCTGACGGGCCCCTTGTCCTCCTCTCTGATGGGGCCCATGTCCACCTCTCTGACGGGACCCATGTCCTCCTCTCTGATGGGGCCCATGTCCTCCTCTCTGACCGGCCCCTTGTCCTCCTCTCTGACGGGGCCCATGTCCTCCTCTCTGACGGGGCCCATGTCCACCTCTCTGACGGGGCCCATGTCCTCCTCTCTGACGGGGCCCATGTCCTCCTCTCTGACGGGAAACATGCCCACCTCTCTTGTGGGCCCCTTGTCCTCCTCTCTGACGGGCCCCTTGTCCTCCTCTCTGACGGGGCCCATGTCCTCCTCTCTGACGGGGCCCATGTCCTCCTCTCTGACGGGGCCCATGTCCTCATCTCTCTGACGGGGCCCATGTCCTCCTCTCTGACGGGCCCCTTGTCCTCCTCTCTAACGGGGCCCATTGTCCACCTCTCGACGGGGCCCATGTCCACCTCTCTGACGGGCCCCATGTCCTCCTCTCTGACGGGGCCCATGTCCTCCTCTCTGACGGGGCACATGCCCACCTCTCTGACGGGCCCCTTGTCCTCCTCTCTGACGGGCCCCTTGTCCTCCTCTCTGACGGGGCCCATGTCCTCCTCTCTGACGGGGCCCATGTCCTCCTCTCTGACGGGCCCCTTGTCCTCCTCTCTGATGGGGCCCATGTCCTCCTCTCTGACGGGCCCCATGTCCTCCTCTCTGACGGGCCCCTTGTCCTCCTCTCTGACGGGCCCCTTGTCCTCCTCTCTGATGGGGCTCATGTCCACCTCTCTGACGGGCCCCTTGTCCTCCTCTCTGACGGGGCCCATGTCCTCTTCTCTGACGGGGCCCATGTCCACCTCTCTGACGGGTCCCATGTCCTCCTCTCTGACGGGGCCCATGTCCTCCTCTCTGATGGGGCCCATGTCCTCCTCTCTGACGGGGCCCATGTCCACTTCTCTGACGGGCCCCTTGTCCTCCTCTCTGACGGGGCCCATGTCCTCCTCTCTGACGGGCCCCATGTCCTCCTCTCTGACGGGGCCCATGTCCTCCTCTCTGATGGGGCCCATGTCCTCCTCTCTGACAGGGCCCATGTCCACCTCTCTGACGGGCCCCTTGTCCTCCTCTCTGACGGGGCTTCTTGTCCACCTCTCTGATGGGGCCCATGTCCTCCTCTCTGATGGGCCCCATGTCCTCCTCTCTGATGGGGCCCATGTCCTCCTCTCTGACGGGGCCCATGTCCTCCTCTCTGACGGGGCCCATGTCCTCCTCTCTGACGGGGCCCATGTCCACCTCTCTGACGGGCCCCTTGTCCTCCTCTCTGATGGGGCCCTTGTCCTCTTCTCTGATGGGGCCCATGTCCTCCTCTATGACGGGGCCCATGTCCTCCTCTCTGACGGGGCCCATGTCCACCTCTCTGACGGAGCCCATGTCCACCTCTCTGACGGGCCCCTTGTCCTCCTCTCTGATGGGGCTCTTGTCCACCTCTCTGACGGGCCCCTTGTCCTCCTCTCTGATGGGGCCCTTGTCCTCTTCTCTGATGGGGCCCATGTCCACCTCTCTGACGGGGCCCATGTCCTCCTCTCTGACGGGGCCCATGTCCACCTCTCTGACGGGCCCCTTGTCCTCCTCTCTGATGGGGCTCTTGTCCACCAGCTCTTTGGTGTCTTCCTCTCCCTTGCTGTCTATCCTGCTCCATATTGAAAGACACTGGAAGTGTTCACACCCCCTTTTATATGGTGACTAATTGTGGTTCCCACTATGTGAAATCAATTAGTAATAATGAGTAGTCATTATGTATGTTCATCGTGTATCATACATGTAATTTAAATGTTTATACTTTACAAACAGATTTAATTTCTGTAGTTCTCTAAATCCATATATAGTCGACAAACCAGTTTAAAATATATAGCTTTACCAAACGGTTAAGTGATTAACCATTACAGTTTTCCCCAATTGTTAACACACGTATGATGAAACTACATCTCAGATACTCAAAACTCAAAACACTCACTACCCTGGCATTAAAAGTGCCATGCTCTCTACCAATTGAGCTACAGAGGACCACATGGCAATTAGGGATCCAGATTTTGTCAAATGAATGTCAAAAGTATATTTTTTGTTGAGGCATTTTAGCTAATCCTAACCCTTTTCCTAACTTTAACCTAATTCTCCTAACCTGCTACGTTAATTCTCCTAAACTGCTGCACAAATTCTCCTAACCTGCTACGAAAAGTCAAATCTGACGTTAATCTGACAAAAGCTGGATCCTTTCTAGCCATGACCCAACAGCAACACCGTCAGAACAATAGCAGTCTTCATTCTGAAATGAGTCTGGTCTTCTTCAGAAGTAGTGTAGTAGTCTACAGGGTTCAGGACTCACTTTTTTAAACACTCCTTATCTCTCATATCATGAGGTTCCACATGTGTTTGGTTACATAGTGCCCAATGTTCTTCTTAGTGATAAAACAGCAAACATTAAGAGTGTTTACTTATCAGACCCACATATATAATAAATATACTAAAATATAATATACTATATTTATATGCTTTTAGTACTCACACATGAATCATATCATGTATGCAGGTCATGTGTTGTTTTGAGACAGCAGTAAAAACATACTGATAGGACAGATCCTCTTATGGCCACTAGGTGATAGTCTGGTGTCACAGACGCATGACTGCAGTCTAGAACGATGCATTGTCCCAATTATGTCTCCTTTCTCTTAAAGTGTGCACTTGTTCACTTCCCTAAACTGAAATGACTGGTATAAGAACTATGGTGGAAACTCCCTCTTGATAACAGAAGGTATAGTCCCATGGGTGGAACGGTGGGAGACGAACGGTACCCCCTCTCCCCCTCTCCCCACCTTTCTTCTTCTTCCCCTCTCCTCCTCTACCCCCTCTCTTTTTCTCCCTCTCTCCTCCTCTCCCCCTCACCTCTTCTCCATCTCTCCTCCTCTCCCCCCTCTCCTCTTCTCCCTCTCTCCTCCTCTCCCCCCTCTCCTCTTCTCCCTCTTTCCTCCTCTACCCCCTCTCCCCCTCTTCGTCTCTTTCCCCTTACATTATATAATATACATTAGAGGAGGGGAGGGAGGGAGGGAGGGAAGGAGGGAGGGAGGGAGAAGAGAGTAATGGGGGAGACATAGAGAGGGGGAGGGAAAGGGGAGGAGAGAGGGAGGAGAGCGAGAGATGGGAGAGAGAGAGAATATATTATTATCACTGACATCTCACCAGTGATGTCATCATAACCAGTAACCTATTCCACTCTTGGCACAGCCAGCCTGAGCCTGACATATAACATCAGGCCTGATGAGTTGACCTCCCTCCACCTCTCTCCCCTCTCCTCTTCTCCCTCTCTTCACCTCTCCAGCCTCTCCTCTTCTCCCTCTATCCCTCTCTCACTTCTCCTCTCACTCCCCCTCTCCCCCTCTCCCCCCTCTCCTCTTCTCCCTCTCTCCCCCGCTCCACCTTCTCCTCCTCTCCCTCTCTCCCCCTCTCCCCCCTCTCCTCTCCTCTCCTCTCCTCTACTCGTCTCCTCTTCTCCCTCTCTGCTCCTCTCCCCTTCTCCTCTTCTTCCTCTCTCCCCTCTCCTCTTCTCCCTCTCTCCCTCTCTCCACTTCTCCCCCTTTCCTCTCCTCTCCCCCTCTCCACCCTCTCCCCCTCACCTCCTCTCCATCTCTCCCCCTCTCCTCCTCTCCCTCTCTCCTCCTCTCTCCCTCTCCTCCTCTTCCTCTCTCCCCCTCTCCCCCCACTCCTCTTCTCCCTCTCTCCCCTCTCCACCCTCTCATCTTCTCCCTCTCTCCCCCTCTCCACACTCTGATCTTCTCCCTCTCTCCCCCTCTCCTCTCCTCTCCTCCTCTCCCCCTCTCCCCTTCTCCCTCTCTGCTCTTCTTTCTCTCTGTTCCTCTCCCCTTCTCCTCCTCTCCCTCTCTCAACCTCCTCTCCTTCTCTCCTCCTCTTCCTCTCTCCTCCTCTTCCTCTCTCCTCCTCTCCCCACTCTCCTCTCCTCCTCACCCCCCTCTCCCCCTCTTCTTCTCCCTTACAATATATAATATATATCTGAGGAGGGGAGGGAGAGAGAGAGGGAGGGAGGGAGGGAGGGAGGAGGAAGAGAGTAATGGGGGAGACATAGAGAGGGAGAGGGAAAGGGGAGGAGAGAGGGAGGAGAGCGAGAGATGGGGGAGAGAGAGAGAATATATTATTATCACTGACATCTCACCAGTGATGTCATCATAACCAGTAACCTTTTCCACTCTTGGCCCAGCCCAGCCTGACCCTGACATATAGCATCAGACCTGTTGAGTTGACTTGGGTAACAGACCTCTAGCTTCTACACCACATCCCCCCTTCTCCTGCTCTAACATGAGACATGGGTGGAATGGTGGAAGACGAACCTCACCCCCTCATCCCCCTCTCCTCTTCTCCCCCTCTCTTCTCCTCCCTCTCCTCTCCTCTTCTCCCCCTCTCCTCTTCTCCTCCTCTCCTCTTCTCCCCCTCCCCCTCTCCCCCTCTCCTATTCTCCCCCTCTCCTCTTCTCCTCCCTCTCCTCTCCTCCCCTTTCCTCTTCTCATCCTCTCCTCTCCTCCTCCTCTCCCCCTCCCCCCCCCCTCCCCCTCTCAAGCAGTAGAAAGTTAGAGGTGATATTATAGGACACACTACGTGAAACTTTGCTGCTCTGTCAGCAGTTTCCTGTGGGGTTTTTCAAAACAGAGCTGAGTTCAACCAGTGATCTAAGATAAGTTGCTACGAAGTTTATCTCACATCATTGAAGTAATGAACTAATGAGATATAAGTCATATAGCCTAGCAGAATTGTCCACTCTTCAGTCCACTCTTCATGACAGCAGACTTGTATAGCTCAGTGGAGCCCAGTTAGAGACAGATATGATACCTGCAGTGATATTGATGATCTTGTTCTGGAGCACAGGTAGGATGCTGTTATACTGATATACACTTCTGACAGTTACTGAGATATGATTTGATATTGTAAGATATATGATCATTTGCAGGGCTAGTAAATGAACATCCAACTGGAAGCAGAGTAAAAATCTGTCTCAAAGCAGAACAATTATGTTATCACCTGTAAATGTACTTTACTATAGCATAATTGTCCATCTGTGGACAGGCAATAATGTCAGTTAAGTTGTGATGGTGACAGCAATCTGACTGTTGTATATTCAGTGTGTCAATGATTGATTGTACATGTCTCTATGTAAATGAAAGAGAGTATATATTATATATTTTATATTGGTCATCTGTTAGAGCAGGAGGGGGGACACTTTGGACTAACTCCTTGATGAGATCCACAACTAGGGACTTTTGTAACGCCTTCAAAGGCCTGTCTTAATGAATTGGACCTGGAGTTACTATCAGCTCAAAACAATTAGTTTGAATGTCGTATAGAGCTGCTCTTTCTTTTTAAACAATCTTAAGAGCTGTCATTTTATTGTGAGGAACTGTAGTTTATCAGACCTTTTTCTGTTCTGTCCTCTGTTGTGTGAGTGATCAGGTCACAGACTCAGGTCTGGTCCAATGATAGAGGTCTGTGACCTGAGTCAAGATCAACATGCCTGATGCTATATGTCAGGAAGAGAGAGAGAACTAGAGAGAGAGAGAGAGAGAGAGAGAGAGAGAGAGAGAGAGAGAGAGAGAGAGAGAGAGAAATAGAAAGAGAGAAATAGAAAGAGTGAGAGAGAGGAGTAGGGAGAGGAGTAGTGAGAGAGAGAGAGGAGTAGAGAGAGAGAGAGAGAGGAGGGAGTGGGGAGAGAGAGGAGGGGAGGGGAGAGAGAGGAGGGAATTGGGAGAGAGGAGGGGAGGGGAGAGAGAGGAGGGAGTGGGGAGAGAGAGGAGGGGATCTGGAAATTAATCTGGAAGTTACTCTGGAAGTGAATCTGGAAGTTAATAGGAAGTTAATAGGAATACGACTTTTAGATCGCAAAAACGTTTATTGTGCATGTCAGATTTCAATACTGGCCGATGTCATAACGCTTGAGGATGTCTTCTCTCGAATGAGCCATTGATCATATTTCTGCGATATTCCTACCGATTGAAATTTGTAATTTAACAGAGGGTCTAGCACATTTTTCCTATTTGTCTGCCTCTTTAGTCCAGGGTGCATTGCATGGTGCAGTTCCACAGATATTATAGAAAATAGATAGAATCCAATGAAGAATGTATAATGTCCCACCCAGCAGACTGTCGACCAATCGCGTTGACGTTGTCATACTGCGTCACGCGGTTGCTAAGCTAATCGTCAGGCAATTCCTTCTCAATGTCAGTCTATATGTCGAGAAACGTGCCTCTATTCCTCGAAAGTACATAATAACACGATTCCAAAGCTATACGATACTACAGATAGCAAGTTCATTATTTCACATCTCGCAAAAAGATGTATGTTGCACTTCTTGTTGACGAAATTCGTGCTAATATTAGGTGTTTGAGCTAGCGCCCAATAGACTCCCATTCACTTCTTGAAGGAGAGCTCTCCTTGTACCAGAATCACCCAGAATGCACCGCGCTGCCCATTGACCTAGTATGGGCAACGTTTCCCATCTCCTCCAAGTCTATCTGCTGTTGTGAATGTTAGACTCCACTCTGTGAGCGACATCGATCTGCAGGAGATTGTAGACTCCTAAATTGATTGTGCAGTTTGTTTAGGCGATTTTACAGCTAGCTAGCTACTTCACACGCTGATATTGTCTTTGTATTATTGTGTGTAGCCAGCCCATAGAGAGAGCATTGCATTGTGGATTTTGTAGTCTACTTGAGCTGCAACAGATTTCCACAACGAGTTTCCATGTTGCTACCAACATTATTATAACGCCAAAATGAAACATTTGTTTACAAAAATTGTTTTCACATATTAGTGTTATTTAACACTGTAAATTAAAGGAATGAGTGGCTTTTTGTGGATTTTTCCTTTAATGTGTAGATTTTCATTTAGTATTTCATGATTTTCTTCATTCTTTGGTTGAGTTTGTTTGTCTTTATATGTCCTTGTTGATTGTAGGCCAAAGTAATTCCTTTGATGTATGCCTTTTATTTCAATGCATGTGTAGGATTTATCTGGGATAGTTTGCATTCACAGTCAGCTGTTTTATGCTCCAGTTACTTTCACATTGATGTCAGTATTTGAAGTCATCCATTGAATCGTGTATTATGCCTCTATTTCATTGCACTGTATGCACTGTTCCACAAGTAGGCTAAATGAGTCAATGGGGAGGTTGAGGTTGAGTAGTACATTGTACACTCCATTCCACAGACCTTTAAACCTAATATAAACCTAATATTGCATTGATAATTCATGTCTGGGGTCATTTTTGTTAGTTTTTGCTGTTCTCCAAATAGTATTTTAGAGTTTTTAAGTACAGTAAATGAGCTTCAACTGGTGGGGGGATTTCTGTACACCCCATTTAGCCATACCCTAGGTTTAGCTGTATTTCTACACCCCCAAACTACTTCCTGCGGCTATTGGACAGAGGAGGAGGGGAGGGGAGATGGAGAGTGAGAGAGAAGAGGAGTAGAGAGAGGGAGATGTCAAAAGAGATAGGGCTGACAGACTAACACGCAGTCAACTGAATATCTTTTCATAACTGACTTCTCACCAGTGATGTCATCATAACCAGTAACCTTGTCCACTCTTCAACTCTTGGTCCAGCTCAGATTGACCCTGACATATGAAATGAATGGTTTAAAAAACAGACGAAAGCAAATGCATTAAATGATATATAAAGTCATCTGCAAAGAGAGGTTCACATTTCCATGGAAGGGGAATGTGAGTACACATGGGTGTTGTTGCACCATACCAACGATAAGCCTATCTTCCCCATCACATCATGAAAGGTCACTCTCTCTCTCTCATTTGGCATCGGAAACATATGCTAACATTGCCAAAGCAAGTGAAATAAACAATAACAAACAGTTAACATTAAGCAAACAAAAGTTTCAAAAGAGAAAGACATTTGAAATGTTAAATGATTAACTATGTACAAAACAAACACCAACATGAGTGTATCAGTATGGACCTGTACAGGTCGTTGGTCAATACACGGTAAATGAAATATAAAATAGTCTATAAAAAAGATAAAATAGTTCACAAACTAATTCAACTACATTTATTTACACAACTAGCTGGCTCCACTAGGGCCCTCTCAGCAAGCCGGCTCCACTAGGGCCCTCTCAGCCAGCTGGTCCCACTAGGGCCCTCTCAGCCAGGTGGCTCCACTAGGGCCCTCTCAGCCAACTGGTCCCACTAGGACCCTCTCAGCCAGGTGGCTCCACTAGGGCCCTCTCAGCAAGCCGGCTCCACTAGGGCCCTCTCAGCCAGCTGGCCCCACTAGGGCCCTCTCAGCCAGGTGGCTCCACTAGGGCCCTCTCAGCCAGCTGGTCCCACTAGGACCCTCTCAGCCAGGTGGCTCCACTAGGGCCCTCTCAGCCAGCCGGCTCCACTAGGATCTATCTGTACTTTGCTATGTTCATCTTTCCCTCGATCCTTACTAGTCTCCCAGTCCTTACCGCTGAAAAACATCCCCACAGCATGATGCTGCCACCACCATGCTTCACCGTAGGGATGGTGCCAGGTTTCCTCAAGATGTGACACTTGGCATTCAGGCCAAAGAGTTCAATCTTGGCTTCACCAGACCAGAGAATCTTGTTTCTCATGGTCTGAGAGTCCTTTAGGTGCCATTTGTCATGTGCCTTTTACTGAAGAGTGGCTTCCGTCTGGCCACTCTACCATAAAGGCCTGCTTGGTGGAGTGCTGCAGTGATGGTTGTCCTTCTGGAAGGTTCTCAGATCTCCACAGAGGAACTATGTACCAGTGCTGACCTTCTAGGCAGAGTTGCAAAGAAAAAGCCACATCTAAGACTGGCCAATAAAAATAAAAGATTAAGATGGGCAAAAGAACACAGACACTGGACTTTTTCTTTGCAACTCTGCCTAGGTCAGCATCCCGGAGTCGCCTCTTCACTTTTAACATTGAGACCAGTGTTTTGCGGGTATTATTTAATGAAGCTGCCAGTTGAAGACCTGTGAGGCGTCTGTTTCTCAAACTAGACACTCTAATGTATTTGTCCTCTTGCTCAGTTGTGGACCGGGGCCTCCCACTCCTCTTTCTATTCTGGTTAAAGCCAGTTTGCGATGTTCTGTGAAGGGAGTAGTACACAGCGTTGTACGAGATCTTCAGTTTCTTGGCAATTTCTCGCTTGGAATAGCCTTCATTTCTCAGAACAAGAATAGACTGAAGAGTTTGAGAAGAAAGTTCTTTGTTTCTGGCCATTTTGAGCCTGTAATAGAACCCACAATTGCTGATGCTCCAGATACTCAACTAGTCTCAAGAAGGACAGTTTTATTGCTTCTTTCATCAGCACAACAGTTTTCAGCTGTGCTAACAATAATTGCAAAAGGGTTTTCTAATAATCAATTAGCCTTTTGAAATGATAAACTTGGATTAGCAAACACAACTTGCCATTGGAACACAGGACTGATGGTTGCTGATAATTAGCCTCTGTACGCCTATGTAGATATTCCATAAAAAATCAGCCGTTTCCAGCTACAATAGCCATTTACAACATTAACAATGTCTACACTGTATTTCCGATCAATTTGATGTTATTTTAATGAACAACAAAAGTGCTTTTCTTTCGAAAACAAGGACATTTCTAAGCGACCCCAAACTTTTGAACGGTAGTGTATATACTCTATATACTGTATTTCTTGAGCTTTAAAACCTTATTCCTTGTGATTTATTTTGGGACTGTATTATTTGTACACATTTAACCCTTTATT
>NW_028163751.1:0-3000 GCF_964263955.1 Coregonus lavaretus
GATACCACTACTACCACTACTACTACACCCTACTACCACTACTACTACCACTACACTACTACTACCTACTACTACCACTACTACCACTACTACTACCACTACTACCACTACTACCACTCACCACTACTACCACTACTACCACTACTACTACCACTACTACTACTACTACATACTACTACCACTACTACCACCACTACTACCACTACTACCACTACTACTACTACTACTACTACTACTACTCTACTACTACACTACTACTACTACCTACACTACTACCACTACTACCACTACTACTACTACTAATACTACTACTACTAATCACTACTACTACTACTACTACTACTACTACTACCACTACTACTACCAATACTACTACTACTACCACTACTACTATACTACCTACTACTACCACCACTACTACTACTACTACCACTACTACTACCACTACTACTACTACTACCTACTACTACCACTACCACTACTACTACCTACTACTACCCTCTACCACTACTACCTACTACTACACTACTACTACTACTACCACTACTACCACTATCGAACCAGTATTACTACTACTACTACTACTACTACTACTACTACTACTACTACTACTACTACTACTACCTACTACTACCACTACTACCACTACTACCACTACTACCACTACTACCACTACTACTACTACTACCTACTACTACCACTACTACCACTACTACTACCACTACTACCACTACTACTACTACTACCACTACTACCACTACTACTACTACTACTACCACTACTACTACTACTACTACTACTACCACTACTACCACTACTACTACCACTACTACCACTACTACCTACTACTACCACTACTACTACTACTACTACTACTACACTACTACTACTACTACTACCACTACTTACCACTACTACTACCACTACCTACTACTACTACTACACCACTACTACCAACTACTACCACTATACTATACTACTATCTCTACTACTACTACTACCTACTACTACCACTACTACCACTACTACTACCACTACTACCACTACTACTACTACTACCACTACTACCATTACTACCACTACTACTACCACTACTACTACTACTACATACTACTACCACTACTACCACCACTACTACCACTACTACCACTACTACTACTACTACTACTACTACTACTACTACTACTACTACTACTACTACTACTACTACCTACTACTACCACTACTACCACTACTACTACCACTACTACCACTACTACTACCACCACTACTACCACTACTACCACTACTACTACCACTACTACCACTACTACTACTACTACCACTACTACCACTACTACCACTACTACTACCACTACTACTACTACTACATACTACTACCACTACTACTACCACTACTACTACTACTACTACTACTACTACTATCTATACTACTACCACTACTACCACTACTACTACCACTACTACCACTACTACTACTACTACTACCACTACTACTACCACTACTACCACTACTACTACCACTACTACCACTACTACTACTACTACTACCACTACTACTACCACTACTACCACTACTACCACTACTACTACCACTACTACTACTACTACCTACTACTACCACTACTACTACTACTACTACTACCACCACTACTACTACTACTACCTACTACTACCACTACTACCACTACTACTACCACTACTACCACTACTACTACTACTACCACCACTACTACTACTACACCACTACTACACTACTACTACTACTCTACACTACTACTACTACACTACTACCACTACCACTACTCCTACTACTACCTACTACTACCACTACTACCACTACTACTACCACTACTACCACTACTACTACTACTACCACCACTACTACTACTACTACTACTACTACTACTACTACTACTACTACTACTACTACACTACTACTACTACTACCACTACTACCACTACTACTACCACTACCTACTACTACCACTACTACCACTACTACCACTACTACCACTACTACTACTACTACTACTACTCTACCTACTACTACCACTACTACCACTACTACTACCACTACTACCACTACTACTACTACTACCACTACTACCATTACTACCACTACTACTACTACTACTACTACTACTACATACTACTACCACTACTACCACCACTACTACCACTACTACCACTACTACTACTACTACTACTACACTACACTACTACTACTACTACTACCTACTACCTACTACTACCACTACTACCACTACTACTACCACTACTACCACTACTACTACCACCACTACTACCACTACTACCACTACTACTACCACTACTACCACTACTACTACTACTACCACTACTACCACTATCTACCCTACTACTACCACTACTACTACTACTACATACTACTACCACTACTACCACCACTACTACTACTACTACTACTACTACTACTACTACTACTACTACTACTACTACTACCACTACTACCACTACTACTACCACTACTACCACTACTACTACTACTACTACCACTACTACCACTACTACCACTACTACTACCACTACTACCACTACTACTACTACTACTACCACTACTACTACCACTACTACCACTACTACCACTACTACTACCACTACTACTACTACTACTACTACTACTACTACTACTACTACTACTACTACCACCACTACTACTACTACTACCTACTACTACCACTACTACCACTACTACTACCACTACTACCACTACTACTACTACTACCACCACTACTACTACTACCACTACTACTACCACTACTACCACTACTACCACTATTACTACTACTACATACTACTCACTACCACTACTCCTACTACTACCTACTACTACCACTTCTACCACTACTACTACCACTACTACCACTACTACTACTACTACCACCACTACTACTACTACTACTACTACTACTACTACACTACTACCACTACTACCACTACTACTACCACTACTACCAC
>NW_028163750.1:0-19238 GCF_964263955.1 Coregonus lavaretus
TATGTATGATGTTGGTAGAATGTATACATTGGGATAGTACTAAGGATCCTACCAGGGATTATTTATGTATGATGTTGGTAGAATGTATACATTGGGATAGTAGTAAGGATCCTACCAGGGATTATTTATGTATGATGTTGGTAGAATGTATACATTGGGATAGTAGTAAGGATCCTACCAGGGATTATTTATGTATGATGTTGGTAGAATGTATACATTGGGATAGTAGTAAGGATCCTACCAGGGATTATTTATGTATGATGTTGGTAGAATGTATACATTGGGATAGTAGTAAGGATCCTACCAGGGATTATTTATGTATGACGTTGGTAGAATGTATACATTGGGACAGTAGTAAGGATCCAACCAGGGATTATTTATGTATGATGTTGGTAGAATGTATACATTGGGATAGTAGTAAGGATCCTACCAGGGATTATTTATGTATGATGTTGGTAGAATGTATACATTGGGATGGCAGTAAGGATCCTACCAGGGATTATTTATGTATGATGTTGGTAGAATGTATACAATGGGATAGTAGTAAGGATCCTACCAGGGATTATTTATGTATGATGTTGGTAGAATGTATACATTGGGATAGTAGTAAGGATCCTACCAGGGATTATTTATGTATGATGTTGGTAGAATGTATAAATTGGGATAGTAGTAAGGATCCTACCAGGGATTATTTATGTATGATGTTGGTAGAATGTATACATTGGGATGGCAGTAAGGATCCTACCAGGGATTATTTATGTATGATGTTGGTAGAATGTATACATTGGGATAGTAGTAAGGTTCCTACCAGGGATTATGTACGTATGATGTTGGTAGAATGTATACATTGGGATGGCAGTAAGGATCCTACCAGGGATTATTTATGTATGATGTTGGTAGAATGTATACATTGGGAAAGTAGTAAGGATCCTACCAGGGATTATGTATGTATGATGTTGGTAGAATGTATACATTGGGATGGCAGTAAGGATCCTACCAGGGATTATTTATGTATGATGTTGGTAGAATGTATACATTGGGATAGTAGTAAGGATCCTACCAGGGATTATTCATGTATGATGTTGGTAGAATGTATACATTGGGATAGTAGTAAGGATCCTACCAGGGATTATTTATGTATGATGTTGGTAGAATGTATACATTGGGATAGTAGTAAGGATCCTACCAGGGATTATTTATGTATGATGTTGGTAGAATGTATACATTGGGATAGTAGTAAGGATCCTACCAGGGATTATTTATGTATGATGTTGGTAGAATGTATACATTGGGATAGTAGTAAGGATCCTACCAGGGATTATTTATGTATGATGTTGGTAGAATGTATACATTGGGATAGTAGTAAGGATCCTACCAGGGATTATTTATGTATGATGTTGGTAGAATGTATACATTGGGATAGTAGTAAGGATCCTACCAGGGATTATTTATGTATGATGTTGGTAGAATGTATACATTTGGATAGTAGTAAGGATCCTACCAGGGATTATTTATGTATGATGTTGGTAGAATGTATACATTGGGATAGTAGTAAGGATCCTACCAGGGATTATTTATGTATGATGTTGGTAGAATGTACACATTGGGATAGTAGTAAGGATCCTACCAGGGATTATTTATGTATGATGTTGGTAGAATGTATACATTGGGATGGTAGTAAGGATCCTACCAGGGATTATTTATGTATGATGTTGGTAGAATGTATACATTGGGATAGTAGTAAGGATCCTACCAGGGATTATTTATGTATGATGTTGGTAGAATGTATACATTTGGATAGTAGTAAGGATCCTACCAGGGATTATTTATGTATGATGTTGGTAGAATGTATACATTTGGATAGTAGTAAGGATCCTACCAGGGATTATTTATGTATGATGTTGGTAGAATATATACATTGGGATAGTAGTAAGGATCCTACCAGGGATTATTTATGTATGATGTTGGTAGAATGTATACATTGGGATAGTAGTAAGGATCCTACCAGGGATTATTTATGTATGATGTTAGTATAATGTATACATTGGGATAGTAGTAAGGATCCTACCAGGGATTATTTATGTATGATGTTGGTAGAATGTATACATTTGGATAGTAGTAAGGATCCTACCAGGGATTATTTATGTATGATGTTGGTAGAATGTATACATTGGGATAGTAGTAAGGATCCTACCAGGGATTATTTATGTATGATGTTAGTATAATGTATACATTGGGATAGTAGTAAGGATCCTACCAGGGATTATTTATGTATGATGTTGGTAGAATGTATACATTTGGATAGTAGTAAGGATCCTACCAGGGATTATTTATGTATGATGTTGGTAGAATATATACATTGGGATAGTAGTAAGGATCCTACCAGGGATTATTTATGTATGATGTTGGTAGAATGTATACATTGGGATGGCAGTAAGGATCCTACCAGGGATTATTTATGTATGATGTTAGTATAATGTATACATTGGGATAGTAGTAAGGATCCTACCAGGGATTATTTATGTATGATGTTGGTAGAATGTATAAATTGGGATAGTAGTAAGAGGCCGGTGGGTAAATGACTAAGATTCAAGCCTCCCGTCAGTTAGGGAGATTTGTTTCTTTATTGTGTGCTTAGTTGTACCTGTACCTTCCTGTAGTTGGCCATTTGGAAGGATTATGTATGGAGAAAGGTCTAAGATCACTCCTAATGTGTTCTCCAACTCATAAAACATTTTAGACAAAGCCTCAGTGCCGTTATTCTCACAAGGGAGGTATTGAAAGGGAGTGTCAAATTTGACCCCTACCTTTTTGAGAATTTTTTTATTTTTTGTTAAACAAAATCTCTTTCTCTGAGCAATTTCTCTTAGCAATTGTATAAAATCATTTAATTTCCATTTTGTTTGGCATACAATATAGCTCAGTATTTGAATTATTTATTTTATACAGCCATTTTTACTCATCTTTATCAAGGGAGTCAATAATTTGGGACCCCATTTTATGGTTCAAAGTTAGAGATATGTTGAAACTGGATCAATCATAATGATTCAACATTTTACAGTATGCCATGGCCTTTACTGGCCAAAGGTTAAACTACTGTTATGTTAATGCTATAGTATGGTGTTGTGCCACTAGACTTTGACCAGATATTATTGCATCGAAAGATCAACTGTACCTAGAACATAGATACAGAGCCACTTGTCATCAGGAAGGTGCTCTCTCAGCAGAACGGAAAATATCTCAATGACTTGACATGTTCTGGTTGTGAATACAGGCTACAAGGTAAGACTCTTCCAAGGGATTATTGTGAAGTGTGTAGGGAAATTAAATATATGGTGTTATTATAGTGTAGAGAATGACAGTAAAACACTCAGATCTAACAGTCCATTTCACCTGGGACAGGTACGTGTCAGTTCAATCATACAAAATGGCGCTAACTGGGCGTAGGCAAGTCAAATTCAAAAACATATTGTTCATATCTCGTATTATATGATTCGTATATCGTGGTTATTTTACAATTTGTAAAAATGTTAATGTATCGTAGTTCTAAATCATCTTTCAGAATATCAGAACTTTTGTTGTTTTCTAAATTACAATGAGCTCCTACTTCCTGTGTAATTTGGTATGAAACCTGAACATACTTTTCTTAACATTGATATTATGAATTAAATTCAATAATATCATAATCATATCAGACCTGTTGAACAAAGCAACACACTAGAATGAGTGGAATTATTACAAGAGAAAGTGAGACATTATTATTATTATTAATATTATATTATTATGTTGTTATTATTATTATTATTATTATTATTGTTATTGTTATTGTTATTGTTATTGTTATTGTTATTATTATTATATTATTATTATTATTATTAGTTCCACTACATGGAGAAAAGGTTACAAATATCAGTCATGACTACGTGTTGATGTGATTGCATTAAATCAACTGACTGTTTGGACGTGTCTGTTAGTAAATGTTTTATTTCTAAGAGATAATGAATAAAATAGAACAATTGACCTTCAATAATTAGTTGTCACTGTGTTAACCACAACCAACATGTTGGATCTCTGTTTAGGGGTCAGTGAACAAAAATGAGTCTCTCTGGGGAGAGAGAGGAGGGGGGCCCTGCCTCTAAAATGACTCTTTCTAGGGAACATGACACCAAAGCTAAGAGGTGAGATGACAATGTTTTTAAGAATTTATAAGGAGTTTATTTCTAAAACGTTATATCCACAATTGTTTCACGTTTGTTATTTTACATCAGAAATGATTGCTTATGGGTACCTTCATGTGCGTGTAAAATATTGTTCTTCTAAGATTTTAATTAATAGATTTTTGCGTATTTATTTTTATTTTTGCCAAACGCTATATAGCTGGAATGAAATGTTTGTATCCTGTATATTTGACTGTGTTATGTGGATGTCTCACCAGCACACACACACAAACACACACACACACACACACACACACACACAAACACACACACACACACACACACACACACAAACACACACACACACACACACACACACACACAGACACACACACACACACACAGACACACACGTACCCACATCTTTACCATCATACACACACACATCTATAGAAGTTTTGCATGACACAATCATTTATCCTACTCTTAGTTATTGTCTAATATGATGTCATGCAGAACCTTATTGTTTTTACTAATTCTGATCGTTGTTACAAGCGGAATTTTGACAATACTACCGTCAAATCAACACACTCTTCACTCCTGTTTTAAACAACAAGGGTTCTATCACCTGCTTAATATATGGAACCACTAAAAGTTCTATATAGAAACCTTTTATAGGGTTCTTTAATCAGAACTCTAGAGGTTCTTCTTCACTGAACCAAAATGGTTCCATATAGAACCCTGCATGGTGCCATTTATGAATTATGGCTACTACTATTAAATAGGAATATTTTTTGCTACGATTATAATTTATAGGACAATAGGAACGGTTGAAAAATCCCAATATTCATTAAAAATGATCCTTAGAAATAGCAGTGCTGGGGGTTTGGAAAGCAATAGTCAGTCAATCAACAATAGAACAATACTCTTATGAAAAATATTGATCTTTAACTTACAGTCTGTGGATACTATGCGACTAGAAAGGTTAAAAATGCATGTAAGAAATCACAGCGCAGCTGAAAAAAATATGGCAGGTGGAAATCAAAAGAGGATGTTCTACGGAGATAGGTGGGCGGGGCTGAGAGTAGCAGAGGGGTGGGATTAAAAAAGATCATGATCGGTAATAGTCAATACTGTAAACACTATAGATGTCTGAGTACTATCTATCCAAAATGTAATGTGTATAATTAATTATTATTATTATATGTATAAAAAAGTAATTACTGTGTATGAAAGTATTGTATGGGGGGTAGAATTTATCTTCGTTATATTCAAACACACTGGTGGCCAGGGAGGCATCTCTTTGTTTGAACGATGGCCCAACTCTGGCTGACTTCTTTACAATACAATACATTACAATAAAGTACAACTTTGTCCATTAGTTCCAGCAAACAACAAAAATGTATTTTCTGCTCCGTTCATAACCCCCCCAAACAGCAGACCTCACACATACAGTTGAGACCAGCAAAGGTTCAAGCTGCAGTGCAGCGCCCCTGGATGGAGAGCATGTTGTGGGGTTAAGGGCCTTGCTCAAGGGCCCAACGAAAGGTGATTGTTTTGAGGACGTGGACCCAGCAGCCCTCCAGGGGTCAGATCAATTCCGTCTGTTCTTTCCAGCGCCTGGCCCGGGATTCAAACAGGACACTTTTCGGCCACAGGTCCAACGCCTGCCACAGCTCCAACTCATTTGCCGCTGGGCGACAACCTGAGTTAATATTCAGAAATAAGCATGGGTTAATCTGCCAAAATGAAGACAAAATGTTATGCAGACATCATTATTATGATAACATACATTCAGTTGTCATCAGCAGCAGCCACAAGAGAGAGAGCCTCTGATAGTTCTGGGTAACTGCCAGACTGAGCAAAACATAGATAGTGTGTTAAAAGACATGTAATGATTAACTAGGCTATTGAATCACCAACATTTATTATACATAATTATTATACAGAAATCATTGTCAAAAGCTGAAGAGAAACTGTTGCATATAGGTCTATATTATTTATGGATTGATCATATAGAAATATAGAAACATTATTTTAACTACTCCAAAGCAATTACATGTGGCGCAGGAACCACTGACTCACTGCATTATTATATAGTATTATCAAGACACCTGCTGTTAACTCTTAACTGGTTAGGACAGCTCATGAGGTGTCCTAAATATCTACCGACTAGGTGGGACTAGAGGCTTCATGCATAGCTTTAATTTATACCCATAAGTGTAAAATGTCTTTCTTCTCAGCACTTATACGACCAATGTTCTACTCTGAGACACTTTGTTATTAAAACACTTTGAATGTTTGTTTTACATATAAAAATAATTAAATGAATATTACTAATGTAAGCCAGTATAAAGACTGGGTTATGTATGCACTCACTAACTGTAAGTCGCTCTGGATAAGAGCGTCTGCTAAGTGATTAAAATGTAAATGTATTGTCTTGCTCTGCTCATGTCCGCGTTCTGGAACTGTCCGCGTCCACGCCCAGAACTGCCCGCGTCCACGGACGGTTTGGCGCCAAGCATATTGTCCAGTTACGCGCTGAGTGGACTGAGGTGATGTTGGGGAACAACGACAGAGTTCGTTACAGTGTTGAGACGCCGAAGTTTATTGTTCAATTAGCTTTTTTGCGTAATGGTCAGTGACAGTATGAGTGTAGCCAGATCCTTTTCACTCGCTATTCTTGTTTCATCTTGTGGTTCACCGGATTCGTCATCATCCTCGAGGGACAGACGAACGACCTGCTAGCTAGCCAAGCTAGTCGGTACAGCTAGCTAAGCTAGCTACTCTTTACCAGCAGCATCCTAGTTATCCTAGCTACCACTACATCATCACCGGCTGCCTGCTTTTCTTGTGGACCGATGGAGCTCCCGGGTTGTTTCTTCCACCTGTTAAATACTTCTCCCTCTCTCGTTGACGGATGCTGGCTACCTACCATCCCTCTGTCCAGTTCTCCTCTCTTCACTAGATGGACGGTAACTTTAGTGTTTAACCCCTCTGTGTCCAAGGACTGAACTTTTGAATATTATTTTCGGGGCGCCTCAAGTGACATTTTTTACAACGTTTATTTCTGATAAAATTAGTTAATTGCATCCGCCATGGAGCCCAGTTTCATAATATTACCTTCTGTCCCTGGTTATGATGTAATTGCGAAAAAACAGGCCTTATTTTAGGGTATTTTTCACCCTACCAGCTCCTATTAGTTCTATTGAGCTCCGTGACACCGACTCGCCTTCAGAACGTTCTATTCCCAGCCCATTGTTCTGCGTCACAATGCCAGCTTCACTGTTGTTATCAATGAGACCTGCCTGCGTTAACCCTGTAGGTTTACCTCAGGTAACTGATCATTAACAAGGTTACGGCTACTTGGTGAGCGTTAACCCTGTAGGTTTACCTCAGGTAACTTATTATTACCAAGGTTACAGCTACTTGGTGAGCGTTAACCCTGTAGGTTTACCTCAGGTAACTTATTTTTAACAAGGTTACAGCTACTTGGTGAGCGTTAACCCTGTATGTTTACCTCAGGTAACTTATTATTACCAAGGTCACAGCTACTTGGTGAGCGTTAACCCTGTAGGTTTACCTCAGGTAATTTATTATTAACAAGGTTACAGCTACTTGGTGAGCGTTAACCCTGTATGTTTACCTCAGGTAACTTATTATTACCAAGGTCACAGCTACTTGGTGAGCGTTAACCCTGTAGGTTTACCTCAGGTAATTTATTATTAACAAGGTTACAGCTACTTGGTGAGCGTTAACCCTGTAGGTTTACCTCAGGTAACTTATTATTACCAAGGTTACAGCTACTTGGTGAGCGTTAACCCTGTAGGTTTACCTCAGGTAACTTATTATTACCAAGGTTACAGCTACTTGGTGAGCGTTAACCCTGTAGGTTTACCTCAGGTAACTTATTATTACCAAGGTTACAGCTACTTGGTGAGCGTTAACCCTGTATGTTTACCTCAGGTAACTTATTATTACCAAGGTCACAGCTACTTGGTGAGCGTTAACCCTGTAGGTTTACCTCAGGTAATTTATTATTAACAAGGTTACAGCTACTTGGTGAGCGTTAACCCTGTAGGTTTACCTCAGGTAACTTATTATTACCAAGGTTACAGCTACTTGGTGAGCGTTAACCCTGTAGGTTTACCTCAGGTAACTTATTATTACCAAGGTTACAGCTACTTGGTGAGCGTTAACCCTGTAGGTTTACCTCAGGTAACTTATTATTACCAAGGTTACAGCTACTTGGTGAGCGTTAACCCTGTATGTTTACCTCAGGTAACTTATTATTACCAAGGTTACAGCTACTTGGTGAGCGTTAACCCTGTAGGTTTACCTCAGGTAACTTATTATTACCAAGGTTACAGCTACTTGGTGAGCGTTAACCCTGTAGGTTTACCTCAGGTAACTTATTATTAACAAGGTCACGGCTACTTGGTGAGCGTTGACCCTGTAGGTTTACCTCAGGTAACTTATTTTTAACAAGGTTACAGCTACTTGGTGAGCGTTAACCCTGTAGGTTTACCTCAGGTAACTTATTATTACCAAGGTTACAGCTACTTGGTGAGCATTAACCCTGTAGGTTTACCTCAGGTAACTTATTATTACCAAGGTTACAGCTACTTGGTGAGCGTTAACCCTGTAGGTTTACCTCAGGTAACTTATTATTACCAAGGTTACAGCTACTTGGTGAGCGTTAACCCTGTAGGTTTACCTCAGGTAACTTATTATTAACAAGGTCACGGCTACTTGGTGAGCGTTGACCCTGTAGGTTTACCTCAGGTAACTTATTTTTAACAAGGTTACAGCTACTTGGTGAGCGTTAACCCTGTAGGTTTACCTCAGGTAACTTATTATTACCAAGGTTACAGCTACTTGGTGAGCGTTAACCCTGTAGGTTTACCTCAGGTAACTTATTATTACCAAGGTTACAGCTACTTGGTGAGCGTTAACCCTGTAGGTTTACCTCAGGTAACTTATTTTTAACAAGGTTACAGCTACTTGGTGAGCGTTAACCCTGTATGTTTACCTCAGGTAACTTATTATTACCAAGGTCACAGCTACTTGGTGAGCGTTAACCCTGTAGGTTTACCTCAGGTAATTTATTATTAACAAGGTTACAGCTACTTGGTGAGCGTTAACCCTGTAGGTTTACCTCAGGTAACTTATTATTACCAAGGTTACAGCTACTTGGTGAGCGTTAACCCTGTAGGTTTACCTCAGGTAACTTATTATTACCAAGGTTACAGCTACTTGGTGAGCGTTAACCCTGTAGGTTTACCTCAGGTAACTTATTATTACCAACGTTACAGCTACTTGGTGAGCGTTAACCCTGTATGTTTACCTCAGGTAACTTATTATTACCAAGGTTACAGCTACTTGGTGAGCGTTAACCCTGTAGGTTTACCTCAGGTAATTTATTATTAACAAGGTTACAGCTACTTGGTGAGCGTTAACCCTGTAGGTTTACCTCAGGTAACTTATTATTACCAAGGTTACAGCTACTTGGTGAGCGTTAACCCTGTAGGTTTACCTCAGGTAACTTATTATTACCAAGGTTACAGCTACTTGGTGAGCGTTAACCCTGTAGGTTTACCTCAGGTAACTTATTATTACCAAGGTTACAGCTACTTGGTGAGCGTTAACCCTGTATGTTTACCTCAGGTAACTTATTATTACCAAGGTTACAGCTACTTGGTGAGCGTTAACCCTGTAGGTTTACCTCAGGTAACTTATTATTACCAAGGTTACAGCTACTTGGTGAGCGTTAACCCTGTAGGTTTACCTCAGGTAACTTATTATTAACAAGGTCACGGCTACTTGGTGAGCGTTGACCCTGTAGGTTTACCTCAGGTAACTTATTTTTAACAAGGTTACAGCTACTTGGTGAGCGTTAACCCTGTAGGTTTACCTCAGGTAACTTATTATTACCAAGGTTACAGCTACTTGGTGAGCATTAACCCTGTAGGTTTACCTCAGGTAACTTATTATTACCAAGGTTACAGCTACTTGGTGAGCGTTAACCCTGTAGGTTTACCTCAGGTAACTTATTATTACCAAGGTTACAGCTACTTGGTGAGCGTTAACCCTGTAGGTTTACCTCAGGTAACTTATTATTAACAAGGTCACGGCTACTTGGTGAGCGTTGACCCTGTAGGTTTACCTCAGGTAACTTATTTTTAACAAGGTTACAGCTACTTGGTGAGCGTTAACCCTGTAGGTTTACCTCAGGTAACTTATTATTACCAAGGTTACAGCTACTTGGTGAGCGTTAACCCTGTAGGTTTACCTCAGGTAACTTATTATTACCAAGGTTACAGCTACTTGGTGAGCGTTAACCCTGTAGGTTTACCTCAGGTAACTTATTTTTAACAAGGTTACAGCTACTTGGTGAGCGTTAACCCTGTATGTTTACCTCAGGTAACTTATTATTACCAAGGTCACAGCTACTTGGTGAGCGTTAACCCTGTAGGTTTACCTCAGGTAATTTATTATTAACAAGGTTACAGCTACTTGGTGAGCGTTAACCCTGTAGGTTTACCTCAGGTAACTTATTATTACCAAGGTTACAGCTACTTGGTGAGCGTTAACCCTGTAGGTTTACCTCAGGTAACTTATTATTACCAAGGTTACAGCTACTTGGTGAGCGTTAACCCTGTAGGTTTACCTCAGGTAACTTATTATTACCAACGTTACAGCTACTTGGTGAGCGTTAACCCTGTATGTTTACCTCAGGTAACTTATTATTACCAAGGTTACAGCTACTTGGTGAGCGTTAACCCTGTAGGTTTACCTCAGGTAACTTATTATTACCAAGGTTACAGCTACTTGGTGAGCGTTAACCCTGTAGGTTTACCTCAGGTAACTTATTATTAACAAGGTCACGGCTACTTGGTGAGCGTTGACCCTGTAGGTTTACCTCAGGTAACTTATTATTAACAAGGTTACAGCTACTTGGTGAGCGTTAACCCTGTAGGTTTACCTCAGGTAACTTATTATTAACAAGGTTACGGCTACTTGGTGAGCGTTAACCCTGTAGGTTTACCTCAGGTAACTTATTATTAACAAGGTTACAGCTACTTGGTGAGCGTTAACCCTGTAGGTTTACCTCAGGTAGCTTATTATTACCAAGGTTACGGCTACTTGGTGAGCGTTAACCCTGTAGGTTTACCTCAGGTAAATTATTATTACCAAGGTTACAGCTACTTGGTGAGCGTTAACCCTGTAGGTTTACCTCAGGTAACTTATTATTACCAAGGTTACAGCTACTTGGTGAGCATTAACCCTGTAGGTTTACCTCAGGTAACTTATTATTACCAAGGTTACAGCTACTTGGTGAGCGTTAACCCTGTAGGTTTACCTCAGGTAACTTATTATTACCAAGGTTACAGCTACTTGGTGAGCGTTAACCCTGTAGGTTTACCTCAGGTAACTTATTATTAACAAGGTCACGGCTACTTGGTGAGCGTTGACCCTGTAGGTTTACCTCAGGTAACTTATTTTTAACAAGGTTACAGCTACTTGGTGAGCGTTAACCCTGTAGGTTTACCTCAGGTAACTTATTATTACCAAGGTTACAGCTACTTGGTGAGCGTTAACCCTGTAGGTTTACCTCAGGTAACTTATTATTAACAAGGTTACAGCTACTTGGTGAGCGCGCACACTGTTCACCTGAGAACATGTTGTGGTCACCTATAGTGAGGTGAGACACAGTTTTAGAGGTGATGGCTGGCGGATAGCCATCAAACATTAAACATTTTCTGGTCATGGTTAACCATATTTGTTTTAAGAAAAAAGTGTACAATCTAAACAAAACGCATGTCCCTGTCCTCTTTTTCAAGATGTGGCAGATTTAAACAGCCAGAATACATTTTTTAATTAAGAAAATAACCTTTTCTTTGAGGACTTGTTGTTTCTAAAAGGCTGCTGTGTAATTTGATAATTTGATATGCATCGAAGTCTTCGTTCGTAGGCATCAATTTGAGCGAATGCTGCGCAGGTTCACTGAGTTACAAACCAAATGGGTATAATGGGGTGATTGTTGTTGCCTCCCCTGTACATTTCTGAAAATGGATTTATAGCGTTTTGGAATGAAACTCATATTATGTTTCCCCATCTGAGCTCAGAGTAGATGAGAGATGTAATGTTTGTCTCTGTTGTGTTGAAGCCCAATCAAGCAGGAGAGACCAGCCTCCCCTGTACCCAGCTGTGTGTCCATGAAGAGTGACTGGTCTATGGCTCAACCTATACAGTTTAGAGAGGGAGACTTTTCTAATGAACAAAGGTAAGAAGAACTCATGGGTCATGGTCAGTGAGTTAAACAACACTGTCTCTAGTCATTTCTCCTCTCCCATTTTACCATTTATTTTTGTTGTTTTCATAATCCATAGGCTAAACCTTTTTTCCATTTTCATAGTCCTGAAACAATATTAAACAAACACAACATTCCCTGTGTGTGTGTGTGTGTGTGTGTGTGTGTGTGTGAGTGTGTGTGAGTGTGTGTGTGTGTGTGTGTGTGTGTGTGTGTGTGTGTGTGTGTGCACTCCCTGGATGAGGAGATGTAATCTCTATCCTGATTGCCTAGTCATTTTACCCCTACCTACATTTCCTAAATTACCTCAACTACCTTATTGTTATTTTTATTATGTTACTATTTCCTTTTTTATTTAGATAATTTTTGTTACTTTTTAACTCTGCATTGTTGGGAAAGGGCTCGTAAGTAAGCATTTCACGGTAAAGTGTACCACTGTTGTATTCAGCGCATGTGAGAAATACAATTTGATTTCATTTGAAGCTCATGCGCAGAAATACATCATTGGGTCTAATGGTCGTCTTGTGCTGAACTGCACATGTGCAGGCCGTCAAATCAAAAGCACTCCTTCCATATAAGGTTGTTTATGACTAACATGAAAATGTGTCAGTTTGTTAAACTACTTAAGACAGAACATTTTCAAAATTAACAACTAAGGAAGTCATTTTTATCTCTCATTGCTGGGTGGAGATTATAAGAGTACATGGCCATTAAGTTCAGATCGTTCTTCAAGATGTTCAAATGTTCATAGATGACCAGCAGGGTCAAATAATAATCACTGTGGTTATAGAGGGTGCAACACGTCAGCACCTCAGGAGTAAATGTCAGTTGGCTTTTCATAGCCGAGCATTCAGAGGTCGAGACAGCAGGTGTGGTAGAGAGAGAGAGAGAGGGTCGAAACAGCAGGTTCGGGACAAGGTCGCACGTTCGGTGAACAGGTCAGAGTTCCAGATCCGCAGGCAGACCAGTAGAAACTGGATCAGCAGCATGACAAGGTATCACGTCCGGTGGAGCATGTATCGATACTGATAGGATCGAAAGAAAGGGAGCGCTGCTCTCGGATCAGTTTTCTCCATTCAAATCTTTCCTTAACATTATAATTATTTCACAATACTGACCACGGATCAGCTTCTAGAAAGATATTACTACCTACGGCTACAAAAATTGAGGTAGTTTATTCTAATGCTTACACAATAAAAATGTACTAAATCACAGATTCGGCACATCATTGGGCACATGTTAGGCTACACATCATTTTATTTAATTTTTTTATTTCACCTTTATTTAACCAGGTAAGCCAGTTGAGAACAAGTTCTCATTTACAACTGCGACCTGGCCAAGATAAAGCAAAGCAGTGCGATAAAAACAACACAGAGTTACATATGGGGTAAAAAAACAAAGTCAAAAATACAACAGAAAATATATATACAGTGTGTGCAAATGTAGCAAGTTATGGAGGTAAGGCAATAAATAGGCTATAGTGCAAAATAATTACAATAGTATTAACACTGGAATGCTAGATGTGCAAGAGATTATGTGCAAATAGAGATACTGGGGTGCAAAAGAGCAAAATAAATAACAATATAGGGATGAGGTAGTTGGGTGGGCTAATTTCAGATGGGCTGTGTACAGGTGCAGTGATCGGTAAGGTGCTCTGACAACTGATGCTTAAAGTTAGTGAGGGAGATAAGAGTCTCCAGCTTCAGAGATTTGTGCAATTCGTTCCAGTCATTGGCAGCAGAGAACTGGAAGGAATGGCGGCCAAAGGAGGTGTTGGCTTTGGGAATGACCAGTGAGATATACCTGCTGGAGCGCAGACTACGGGTGGGTGCTGCTATGGTGACCAATGAGCTAAGATAAGGCGGGGATTTGCCTAGCAGTGATTTATTGATGGCCTGGAGCTAGTGGGTTTGACGACGAACATGTAGTGAGGACCAGCCAACAAGAGCGTACAGGTCACAGTGGTGGGTAGTGTATGGGGCTTTGGAGACAAAACGGATGGCACTGTGATAGACTACATCCAATTTGATGAGTAGAGTGTTGGAGGCTATTTTGTAAATGACATCGCCAAAGTCAAGGATCGGTAGGATAGTCAGTTTTACGAGGGCATGTTTGGCAGCATGAGTGAAGGAGGCTTTGTTGTGAAATAGGAAGCCGATTCTAGATTTAACTTTGGATTGGAGATTCTTTATGTGAGTCTGGAAGGAGAGTTTACAGTCTAACCAGACACCTAGGTATTTGTAGTTGTCCACATACTCTAGGTCAGACCCGTCGAGAGTGGTGATTCTAGTCGGGTGGGCGGGTGCCAGCAGCGTTCGATTGAAAAGCATGCATTTAGTTTTACTAGTGTTTAAGAGCAGTTGGAGGCTACTGAAGGAGTGTTGTATGGCATTGAAGCTCGTTTGGAGGTTTGTTAACACAGTGTCCAATGAACGGCCAGATGTATACAAAATGGTGTCGTCTGCGTAGAGGTGGATCTGAGAGTCACCAGCAGCAAGAGCGACATCATTGATATACACAGAGAAAAGTGTCGGCCCAAGAATTGAACCCTGTGGCACCCCCATAGAGACTGCCATAGGTCCAGACAACAGGCCCTCCGATTTGACACACTGAACTCTATCTGAGAAGTAGTTGGTGAACCAGGCGAGGCAGTCATTTGAGAAACCAAGGCTATTTAGTCTGCCAATAAGAATGCGGTGGTTGACAGAGTCGAAAGCCTTGGCCAGGTCGATGAAGACGGCTGCACAGTACTGTCTATTATCAATCGCGGTTATAATATCGTTTAGGACCTTGAGCGTGGCTGAAGTGCACCCATGACCAGCTCGGAAACCGGATTGCATAGCGGAGAAGGTACGGTGGTATTCGAAATGGTCGGTGATCTGTTTGTTAACTTGGCTTTCAAATACTTTCGAAAGGCAGGGCAGGATGGATATAGGTCTGTAGCAGTTTGGATCTAGAGTGTCACCCCCTTTGAAGAGGGGGATGACCGCGGCAGCTTTCCAATCTCTGGGGATCTCAGACGTTATGAAAGAGAGGTTGAACAGACTAGTAATAGGGGTTGCGACAATTTTGGCGGCTAGTTTTAGAAAGAAAGGGTCCAGATTGTCTAGCCCAGCTGATTTGTAGGGGTCCAGATTTTGCAGCTCTTTCAAAACGTCAGCTGTCTGAATTTGTGTGAAGGAGAAGTGGGGGGGGCATGGGCAAGTTGCAGCAGAGGGTGCAGAGTTGGTGGCCGGGGTAGTGGTAGCCAGATGGAAAGCATGGCCAGCTGTAGCAAAATGCTTGTTGAAATTCTCGATTATTGTAGATTTATCGGTGGTGATAGTGTTTCCTAGCCTCAGGGCAGTGGGCAACTGGGAGGAAGTGCTCTTATTCTCCATGGAATTTACAGTGTCCCAAAACTTTTTGGAGTTAGTGCTACAGGATGCAAATTTCTGTTTGAAAAAGTTAGCCTTTGCTTTCCTGACTGCTTGTGTATATTGGTTCCTAACTTCCCTGAAAAGTTGCATATCGCGGGGGCTATTTGATGCTAATACAGTACGCCACAGGATGTTTTTGTGCTGGTCAAGGGCAGTCAAGTCTGAGGAGAACCAGGGGCTATATCGGTTCTTAGTTCTGTATTTTTTGAATGGGGCATGTTTATTTAAGATTGAGAGGAAATTACTTTTAAGGAACAACCAGGCATCCTCTACTGACGGAATGAGATCTATATCCATCCAGGATACCTGGGCCAGGTCAATTAGGAAGGCTTTCTCACTAAAGTGTTTTAGGGAGCGTTTGACAGTGATGAGGGGTGTTCGTTTGACCGCGGACCCGTTACGGACGCAGGCAATAAGGCAGTGATCGCTGAGATCCTGGTTGAAGACAGCTGAGGTGTATTTAGAGGGTATGTTAGTCAGGATGATATCTATGAGGGTACCCATGTTTACGGATTTAGGGTTGTACCTGGTAGGTTCGTTGATAATTTGCGTGAGGTTGAGGGCATCTAGTTTGGATTGTAGGATGGCCGGGGTATTAAGCATATCCCAATTTAGGTCACCAAGCAGTACGAACTCTGAGGATAAATGGGGGGCAATCAATTCACATATGGTGTCCAGGGCACAGCTGGGGGCTGAGGGGGGTCTGTAGCAAGCGGCAACAGTGAGAGACTTATTTCTGGAAAGGTGGATTTTTAGAAGTAGAAGCTCAAACTGTTTGGGCACAGACCTGGATAGTATGATAGAGCTCTGCAGGCTATCTCTACAGTAGATTTCAACTCCACCCCCTTTGGCAGTTCTATCTAGACGGAAAATGTTATAGTTGGGGATGGAAATTTCAGAATTTTTGGTGGCCTTCCTGAGCCAGGATTCAGACACTGCTAGAACATCAGGGTTGGCGGAGTGTGCTAACGCAGTGAATAACTCAAACTTAGGAAGTAGACTTCTGATATTTACGTGCAAGAAACCAAGACTTTTGCGATTACAGAAGTCAGCAAATGATAGCGCCTGGGGAGTAGGAGTGATACTGAGGGCTGCAGGGCCTGGGTTAGCCTCTACATCACCAGAGGAACAGAGGAGGACTAGAATAAGGATACGGCTAAAGGCTTTAAGAACTGGTCTTCTAGTGCGTTGGGTACATAGAATAAAGGGGGCAGATTTCCGGGTGTTGTAGAAAAGATTCAGGGCATTATGTACAGACAAGGATATGGAAGGATATGAGTACAGCGGAGTTAAACCTAAGCGTTGGGTAACAATGAAAGAGATAGTATCACTAGAGGCACCAATTGAGTCGGTCTCCGCGTGTATGGGGGGTGGGACAAAGGAGCTATCTAAGGCAGGTTTAGCTGGGCTGAGGGATCTACAGTGAAATAGTACAATTAGAAATAACCCAAACAACAATAAGCTAACCATGTTTGGGCTGAGGCTAAACATAAACAGGATGTAGTACCGTAAAAAGGAACAGTCCAGCAGACATCAGCTGTATAGCTGAGTTATCATAAGGTCCGGTGGTAAAGCACTAGCGAGTAAGAGGCCACGGCTAGCGTGTGCTAGCGGGCCGGGGCTAGCAGATGGAATCTTCGTGGTTAACGTCGTAACCACATCAGACGATTTCGTCGGCAGACCAGTCGTGTAGGATCGGCGGGGCTCCGTGTCAACACTAGGTGGTCCCGTCCAGTTGACAGAGAGGTAGATAGCCGGGAGATGGGCCTAGCTCAGGATGATTAGCCAGACCACAGCGTCCATTTTGTTGTAGCTAGCTGGTAGCGATGAATCTGGAGTTAAAGGTCCAGTGATTCAGTGATTCCGGCGGAAAAACTGATATGTTCTGGGTCGATAACGCGCTGTGCAGACTGGCCGAATATCCGGTGATTAATGTCCAGTGATTAAAATTAATCCAGCAGAAAAAAAAAAAAATCCAATGTTCTGGCTGAAATACCGCTAGCTGTGGCTAATAGCAAGTAGCTAGTTAGCTGGCTAGCTAGTTTCAACTGGAGATTCTAGATAAAAGGTAAGTCAATAATAGAATCCGTTCCACATTGAGTGAGGCGGGTTGCAGGAAAGTATATTTTGTAGAAGGATGAAAAGTCTGATAGGGAAATATGTACGAAAAATAAAATAAAAACAGGGTATTTACAGGCTATTTACAGACACACGACAAAAACAGAACTGCACTACTTCGCCATCTTGAATCTAATATATATTGAGACAAATTGCAGACAGTAGTCTACAAGTAGTAAAATAAAACTAAATATATTGAACATGGAATATATTTCAATATGATTGAAATAGGACTATAGCGTACTGTTTATATTGTAATGCAGTCATCTCGGTTTTCATTTGAAGCACATTTGTATACGTCCCTTGTTTGAATCAATTGCAAAGACATTGGCAACTTTGTATTTGTAGTCAACTTTGTTCTGAATTTATTGGATTTTGCAAAAAAAAACATTTGATTATTTGTCTCTCTGAAATGAAACCATCAAGTGATAGATTTTAAACAAATACATGTCTGTCATTGAACAACCCCATACCATGATTAGATAGTGAGAAAACACACCAATCTCTTTCATAATTTCTTTAAACTATAAAAGCTAATTTACCAACATTTCTGAAAATGGATATATAGCGTTTTGGAATGAAACTCTTGTTTCCCCATCTGAGCTCAGAGTAGATGAGAGACATAATGTTTGTCTCTGTTGTGTTGAAGCCCAATCAAGCAGGAGAGACCAGCCTCCCCTGTACCCAGCTGTGTGTCCATGAAGAGTGACAAGTCTATGAATCGTCCTATAATGTTTAGAGAGGGAGACTTTTCTACTGAACAAAGGTAAGAAGAACTCATGGGTCATGGTCAGTGAGTTAAACAACACTGTCTCTAGTCATTTCTCCTCTCCCATTTTACCATTTATTTTTGTTGTTTTCATAATCCATAGGCTAATTATTTTTTCCATTTTCATAGTCCTAAAACAATATTAAACTAACACATCATTCCCTCTGTGTGTGTGTGTGTGTGTGTGTGTGTGAGTGTGTGTGTACTCCCTGGATGAGGAGATGTAATCTCATGTTTTGTCCACAGAAACCAACAGGAGAGATCAGATTCAGAGATTCTCAGTGGTCAGTCTTCCCAGAGTCATCAAACAGACCTGGCCTCCATATTCAGTGTATGTGGTCCTGTCATGTACATTTGTTTTTGTTTACCTCAAGTAAAGTTGATCTGTCAATCATTCATTAATGTGTTAATGAGAAAGCATTTTGTCTCTTTTAACTTATTTACTTGATTTATTTCAGTTG
>NW_028163749.1:0-16593 GCF_964263955.1 Coregonus lavaretus
CTATCGCATAGAAGTGTGATAGATGTAACAGTTGATCAGTGATAGCGTCGTCTCTGTGATCGTTGGCTCTCACCTGGATGGCCCCAGTAGGGATACAGCAGCGTAGGGATCACACTGTCCATTCACGATGGGCAGGCCCTGGCACTCCAATACACTGCAGAGAGAGAGAGAGACTGTTAGTAACACACACACACACACACACACACACACACACACAAAATGCAATGTCTAAAGTACCAGGTCGGACAACTTTCAAAGGGCTTCCTTTGCCTTGATGACAGCTTTGCAAACTTTTGACTGGTACTGTATATATAGTGTATATATAGATCATTAGATAACTTTCTCTCTATAGACAACAGGACTAATTCAGGACGGGACCTATCACTATATATATAGATCATTAGATAACTTTCTCTCTACAGACAACAGGTCTAATTCAGGCCTGGACCTATCCCTATATATATAGATCATTAGATAACTTTCTCTCTATAGACAACAGGTCTAATTCAGGACGGGACCTATCACTATATATATAGATCATTAGATAACTTTCTCTCTATAGACAACAGGTCTAATTCAGGCCTGGACCTCTCCCTATATATATAGATCATTACATAACTTTCTCTCTATAGACAACAGGTCTAATTCAGGCCTGGACCTCTCCCTATATATATATATCATTAGATAACTTTCTCTCTATAGACAACAGGTCTAATTCAGGATGGGACCTATCACTATATATATAGATCATTAGATAACTTTCTCTCTATAGACAACAGGTCTAATTCAGGCCTGGACCTCTCCCTATATATATATATCATTAGATAACTTTCTCTCTATAGACAACAGGTCTAATTCAGGACGGGACCTATCACTATATATATAGATCATTAGATAACTTTCTCTCTATAGACAACAGGTCTAATTCAGGACGGGACCTATCACTATATATATAGATCATTAGATAACTTTCTCTCTATAGACAACAGGTCTAATTCAGGACGGGACCTATCACTATATATATAGATCATTAGATAACTTTCTCTCTATAGACAACAGGTCTAATTCAGGCCTGGACCTATCACTATATATATAGATCATTAGATAACTTTCTCTCTATAGACAACAGGTCTAATTCAGGACGGGACCTATCACTATATACATAGATCATTAGATAACTTTCTCTCTATAGACAACAGGTCTAATTCAGGCCTGGACCTATCACTATATATATAGATCATTAGATAATTTTCTCTCTATAGACAACAGGTCTAATTCAGGACGGGACCTATCACTATATATATAGATCATTAGATAACTTTCTCTCTATAGACAACAGGTCTAATTCAGGACGGGACTTATCACTATATATATAGATCATTAGATAACTTTCTCTCTATAGACAACAGGTCTAATTCAGGACGGGACCTATCACTATATATATAGATCATTAGATAACTTTCTCTCTATAGACAACAGGTCTAATTCAGGACGGGACCTATCACTATATATATAGATCATTAGATAACTTTCTCTCTATAGACAACAGGTCTAATTCAGGACGGGACTTATCACTATATATATAGATCATTAGATAACTTTCTCTCTATAGACAACAGGTCTAATTCAGGACGGGACCTATCACTATATATATAGATCATTAGATAACTTTCTCTCTATAGACAACAGGTCTAATTCAGGACGGGACTTATCACTATATACATAGATCATTAGATAACTTTCTCTCTATAGACAACAGGTCTAATTCAGGCCTGGACCTATCACTATATATATAGATCATTAGATAACTTTCTCTCTATAGACAACAGGTCTAATTAAGGACGGGACCTATCCCTATATATATAGATCATTAGATAACTTTCTCTCTATAGACAACAGGTCTAATTCAGGCCTGGACCTATCCCTATATATATAGATCATTAGATAACTTTCTCTCTATAGACAACAGGTCTAATTCAGGCCTGGACCTATCACTATATATATAGATCATTAGATAACTTTCTCTCTATAGACAAAAGGTCTAATTCAGGACGGGACCTATCCCTATATATATAGATCATTAGATAACTTTCTCTCTATAGACAACAGGTCTAATTCAGGACGGGACCTATCACTATATATATAGATCATTAGATAACTCTCTCTCTATAGACAACAGGTCTAATTCAGGACTGGACCTATCCCTATATATATAGATCATTAGATAACTTTCTCTCTATAGACAACAGGTCTAATTCAGGACGGGACCTATCACTATATATATAGATCATTAGATAACTTTCTCTCTATAGACAACAGGTCTAATTCAGGCCTGGACCTATCAGTATATATATAGATCATTAGATAACTTTCTCTCTATAGACAACAGGTCTAATTCAGGACGGGACCTATCCCTATATATATAGATCATTAGATAACTTTCTCTCTATAGACAACAGGTCTAATTCAGGACGGGACCTCTCTCTATATATATAGATCATTAGATAACTTTCTCTCTATAGACAACAGGTCTAATTCAGACTTGGACCTATCCCTATATATATAGATCATTAGATAACTTTCTCTCTATAGACAACAGGTCTAATTCAGGCCTGGACCTATCCCTATATATATAGATCATTAGATAACTTTCTCTCTATAGACAACAGGTCTAATTCAGGACGGGACCTATCCCTATATATATAGATCATTAGATAACTTTCTCTCTATAGACAACAGGTCTAATTCAGGCCTGGACCTATCCCTATATATATAGATCATTAGATAACTTTCTCTCTATAGACAACAGGTCTAATTCAGGACTGGACCTATCCCTATATATATAGATCATTAGATAACTTTCTCTCTATAGACAACAGGTCTAATTCAGGACGGGACCTATCCCTATATATATAGATCATTAGATAACTTTCTCTCTTTAGACAACAGGTCTAATTCAGGCCTGGACCTATCCCTATATATATAGATCATTAGATAACTTTCTCTCTATAGACAACAGGTCTAATTCAGGCCTGGACCTTTCCCTATATATATAGATCATTAGATAACTTTCTCTCTATAGACAACAGGTCTAATTCAGGCCTGGACCTATCCCTATATATATAGATCATTAGATAACTCTCTCTCTATAGACAACAGGTCTAAATCAGGACTGGACCTATCCCTATATATATAGATCATTAGATAACTTTCTCTCTATAGACAACAGGTCTAATTCAGGACGGGACCTATCACTATATATATAGATCATTAGATAACTTTCTCTCTATAGACAACAGGTCTAATTCAGGCCTGGACCTATCAGTATATATATAGATCATTAGATAACTTTCTCTCTATAGACAACAGGTCTAATTCAGGACGGGACCTATCCCTATATATATAGATCATTAGATAACTTTCTCTCTATAGACAACAGGTCTAATTCAGGACGGGACCTCTCTCTATATATATAGATCATTAGATAACTTTCTCTCTATAGACAACAGGTCTAATTCAGACTTGGACCTATCCCTATATATATAGATCATTAGATAACTTTCTCTGTATAGACAACAGGTCTAATTCAGGCCTGGACCTATCCCTATATATATAGATCATTAGATAACTTTCTCTCTATAGACAACAGGTCTAATTCAGGACGGGACCTATCACTATATATATAGATCATTAGATAACTTTCTCTCTATAGACAACAGGTCTAATTCAGGCCTGGACCTATCACTATATATATAGATCATTAGATAACTTTCTCTCTATAGACAACAGGTCTAATTCAGGCCTGGACCTCTCCCTATATATATAGATCATTAGATAACTTTCTCTCTATAGACAACAGGTCTAATTCAGGCCTGGACCTATCCCTATATATATAGATCATTAGATAACTTTCTCTCTATAGACAACAGGTCTAATTCAGGCCTGGACCTATCACTATATATATAGATCATTAGATAACTTTCTCTCTATAGACAACAGGTCTAATTCAGGACGGGACCTATCACTATATATATAGATCATTAGATAACTTTCTCTCTATAGACAACAGGTCTAATTCAGGACGGGACTTATCACTATATATATAGATCATTAGATAACTTTCTCTCTATAGACAACAGGTCTAATTCAGGACGGGACCTATCACTATATATATAGATCATTAGATAACTTTCTCTCTATAGACAACAGGTCTAATTCAGGACGGGACTTATCACTATATATATAGATCATTAGATAACTTTCTCTCTATAGACAACAGGTCTAATTCAGGCCTGGACCTATCACTATATATATAGATCATTAGATAACTTTCTCTCTATAGACAACAGGTCTAATTCAGGACGGGACCTATCCCTATATATATAGATCATTAGATAACTTTCTCTCTATAGACAACAGGTCTAATTCAGGCCTGGACCTATCCCTATATATATAGATCATTAGATAACTTTCTCTCTATAGACAACAGGTCTAATTCAGGCCTGGACCTCTCCCTATATATATAGATCATTAGATAACTTTCTCTCTATAGACAACAGGTCTAATTCAGGACGGGACCTATCACTATATATATAGATCATTAGATAACTTTCTCTCTATAGACAACAGGTCTAATTCAGGATGGGACCTATCACTATATATATAGATCATTAGATAACTTTCTCTCTATAGACAACAGGTCTAATTCAGGCCTGGACCTCTCCCTATATATATATATCATTAGATAACTTTCTCTCTATAGACAACAGGTCTAATTCAGGACGGGACCTATCACTATATATATAGATCATTAGATAACTTTCTCTCTATAGACAACAGGTCTAATTCAGGACGGGACCTATCACTATATATATAGATCATTAGATAACTTTCTCTATATAGACAACAGGTCTAATTCAGGACGGGACCTATCACTATATATATAGATCATTAGATAACTTTCTCTCTATAGACAACAGGTCTAATTCAGGCCTGGACCTATCACTATATATATAGATCATTAGATAACTTTCTCTCTATAGACAACAGGTCTAATTCAGGATGGGACCTATCACTATATACATAGATCATTAGATAACTTTCTCTCTATAGACAACAGGTCTAATTCAGGCCTGGACCTATCACTATATATATAGATCATTAGATAACTTTCTCTCTATAGACAACAGGTCTAATTCAGGACGGGACTTATCACTATATATATAGATCATTAGATAACTTTCTCTCTATAGACAACAGGTCTAATTCAGGATGGGACCTATCACTATATATATAGATCATTAGATAACTTTCTCTCTATAGACAACAGGTCTAATTCAGGACGGGACCTATCACTATATATATAGATCATTAGATAACTTTCTCTCTATAGACAACAGGTCTAATTCAGGACGGGACTTATCACTATATATATAGATCATTAGATAACTTTCTCTCTATAGACAACAGGTCTAATTCAGGACGGGACCTATCACTATATATATAGATCATTAGATAACTTTCTCTCTATAGACAACAGGTCTAATTCAGGACGGGACCTATCCCTATATATATAGATCATTAGATAACTTTCTCTCTATAGACAACAGGTCTAATTCAGGACGGGACCTATCACTATATATATAGATCATTAGATAACTTTCTCTCTATAGACAACAGGTCTAATTCAGGATGGGACCTATCACTATATATATAGATCATTAGATAACTTTCTCTCTATAGACAACAGGTCTAATTCAGGCCTGGACCTCTCCCTATATATATATATCATTAGATAACTTTCTCTCTATAGACAACAGGTCTAATTCAGGACGGGACCTATCACTATATATATAGATCATTAGATAACTTTCTCTCTATAGACAACAGGTCTAATTCAGGACGGGACCTATCACTATATATATAGATCATTAGATAACTTTCTCTATATAGACAACAGGTCTAATTCAGGACGGGACCTATCACTATATATATAGATCATTAGATAACTTTCTCTCTATAGACAACAGGTCTAATTCAGGCCTGGACCTATCACTATATATATAGATCATTAGATAACTTTCTCTCTATAGACAACAGGTCTAATTCAGGATGGGACCTATCACTATATACATAGATCATTAGATAACTTTCTCTCTATAGACAACAGGTCTAATTCAGGCCTGGACCTATCACTATATATATAGATCATTAGATAACTTTCTCTCTATAGACAACAGGTCTAATTCAGGACGGGACTTATCACTATATATATAGATCATTAGATAACTTTCTCTCTATAGACAACAGGTCTAATTCAGGATGGGACCTATCACTATATATATAGATCATTAGATAACTTTCTCTCTATAGACAACAGGTCTAATTCAGGACGGGACCTATCACTATATATATAGATCATTAGATAACTTTCTCTCTATAGACAACAGGTCTAATTCAGGACGGGACTTATCACTATATATATAGATCATTAGATAACTTTCTCTCTATAGACAACAGGTCTAATTCAGGACGGGACCTATCACTATATATATAGATCATTAGATAACTTTCTCTCTATAGACAACAGGTCTAATTCAGGACGGGACTTATCACTATATATATAGATCATTAGATAACTTTCTCTCTATAGACAACAGGTCTAATTCAGGCCTGGACCTATCACTATATATATAGATCATTAGATAACTTTCTCTCTATAGACAACAGGTCTAATTCAGGACGGGACCTATCCCTATATATATAGATCATTAGATAACTTTCTCTCTATAGACAACAGGTCTAATTCAGGCCTGGACCTATCCCTATATATATAGATCATTAGATAACTTTCTCTCTATAGACAACAGGTCTAATTCAGGCCTGGACCTATCACTATATATATAGATCATTAGATAACTTTCTCTCTATAGACAACAGGTCTAATTCAGGACGGGACCTATCCCTATATATATAGATCATTAGATAACTTTCTCTCTATAGACAACAGGTCTAATTCAGGACGGGACCTATCACTATATATATAGATCATTAGATAACTTTCTCTCTATAGACAACAGGTCTAATTCAGGACGGGACCTATCACTATATATATAGATCATTAGATAACTTTCTCTCTATAGACAACAGGTCTAATTCAGGACGGGACCTATCACTATATATATAGATCATTAGATAACTTTCTCTCTATAGACAACAGGTCTAATTCAGGCCTGGACCTATCACTATATATATAGATCATTAGATAACTTTCTCTCTATAGACAACAGGTCTAATTCAGGACGGGACCTATCACTATATACATAGATCATTAGATAACTTTCTCTCTATAGACAACAGGTCTAATTCAGGCCTGGACCTATCACTATATATATAGATCATTAGATAATTTTCTCTCTATAGACAACAGGTCTAATTCAGGACGGGACCTATCACTATATATATAGATCATTAGATAACTTTCTCTCTATAGACAACAGGTCTAATTCAGGACGGGACTTATCACTATATATATAGATCATTAGATAACTTTCTCTCTATAGACAACAGGTCTAATTCAGGACGGGACCTATCACTATATATATAGATCATTAGATAACTTTCTCTCTATAGACAACAGGTCTAATTCAGGACGGGACCTATCACTATATATATAGATCATTAGATAACTTTCTCTCTATAGACAACAGGTCTAATTCAGGACGGGACTTATCACTATATATATAGATCATTAGATAACTTTCTCTCTATAGACAACAGGTCTAATTCAGGACGGGACCTATCCCTATATATATAGATCATTAGATAACTTTCTCTCTATAGACAACAGGTCTAATTCAGGACGGGACCTATCACTATATATATAGATCATTAGATAACTTTCTCTCTATAGACAACAGGTCTAATTCAGGCCTGGACCTCTCCCTATATATATAGATCATTACATAACTTTCTCTCTATAGACAACAGGTCTAATTCAGGCCTGGACCTCTCCCTATATATATATATCATTAGATAACTTTCTCTCTATAGACAACAGGTCTAATTCAGGATGGGACCTATCACTATATATATAGATCATTAGATAACTTTCTCTCTATAGACAACAGGTCTAATTCAGGCCTGGACCTCTCCCTATATATATATATCATTAGATAACTTTCTCTCTATAGACAACAGGTCTAATTCAGGACGGGACCTATCACTATATATATAGATCATTAGATAACTTTCTCTCTATAGACAACAGGTCTAATTCAGGACGGGACCTATCACTATATATATAGATCATTAGATAACTTTCTCTCTATAGACAACAGGTCTAATTCAGGACGGGACCTATCACTATATATATAGATCATTAGATAACTTTCTCTCTATAGACAACAGGTCTAATTCAGGCCTGGACCTATCACTATATATATAGATCATTAGATAACTTTCTCTCTATAGACAACAGGTCTAATTCAGGACGGGACCTATCACTATATACATAGATCATTAGATAACTTTCTCTCTATAGACAACAGGTCTAATTCAGGCCTGGACCTATCACTATATATATAGATCATTAGATAATTTTCTCTCTATAGACAACAGGTCTAATTCAGGACGGGACCTATCACTATATATATAGATCATTAGATAACTTTCTCTCTATAGACAACAGGTCTAATTCAGGACGGGACTTATCACTATATATATAGATCATTAGATAACTTTCTCTCTATAGACAACAGGTCTAATTCAGGACGGGACCTATCACTATATATATAGATCATTAGATAACTTTCTCTCTATAGACAACAGGTCTAATTCAGGACGGGACCTATCACTATATATATAGATCATTAGATAACTTTCTCTCTATAGACAACAGGTCTAATTCAGGACGGGACTTATCACTATATATATAGATCATTAGATAACTTTCTCTCTATAGACAACAGGTCTAATTCAGGACGGGACCTATCACTATATATATAGATCATTAGATAACTTTCTCTCTATAGACAACAGGTCTAATTCAGGACGGGACTTATCACTATATACATAGATCATTAGATAACTTTCTCTCTATAGACAACAGGTCTAATTCAGGCCTGGACCTATCACTATATATATAGATCATTAGATAACTTTCTCTCTATAGACAACAGGTCTAATTAAGGACGGGACCTATCCCTATATATATAGATCATTAGATAACTTTCTCTCTATAGACAACAGGTCTAATTCAGGCCTGGACCTATCCCTATATATATAGATCATTAGATAACTTTCTCTCTATAGACAACAGGTCTAATTCAGGCCTGGACCTATCACTATATATATAGATCATTAGATAACTTTCTCTCTATAGACAAAAGGTCTAATTCAGGACGGGACCTATCCCTATATATATAGATCATTAGATAACTTTCTCTCTATAGACAACAGGTCTAATTCAGGACGGGACCTATCACTATATATATAGATCATTAGATAACTTTCTCTCTATAGACAACAGGTCTAATTCAGGCCTGGACCTCTCCCTATATATATAGATCATTACATAACTTTCTCTCTATAGACAACAGGTCTAATTCAGGCCTGGACCTCTCCCTATATATATAGATCATTAGATAACTTTCTCTCTATAGACAACAGGTCTAATTCAGGATGGGACCTATCACTATATATATAGATCATTAGATA
Source organism: Coregonus lavaretus (assembly GCF_964263955.1). NCBI lineage: Eukaryota > Metazoa > Chordata > Actinopteri > Salmoniformes > Salmonidae > Coregonus > Coregonus lavaretus. The sequence goes on from NW_028163749.1 coordinate 9,718, forward strand.
ACTTTCTCTCTATAGACAACAGGTCTAATTCAGGCCTGGACCTCTCCCTATATATATATATCATTAGATAACTTTCTCTCTATAGACAACAGGTCTAATTCAGGACGGGACCTATCACTATATATATAGATCATTAGATAACTTTCTCTCTATAGACAACAGGTCTAATTCAGGCCTGGACCTATCAGTATATATATAGATCATTAGATAACTTTCTCTCTATAGACAACAGGTCTAATTCAGGACGGGACCTATCCCTATATATATAGATCATTAGATAACTTTCTCTCTATAGACAACAGGTCTAATTCAGGACGGGACCTCTCTCTATATATATAGATCATTAGATAACTTTCTCTCTATAGACAACAGGTCTAATTCAGACTTGGACCTATCCCTATATATATAGATCATTAGATAACTTTCTCTGTATAGACAACAGGTCTAATTCAGGCCTGGACCTATCCCTATATATATAGATCATTAGATAACTTTCTCTCTATAGACAACAGGTCTAATTCAGGACGGGACCTATCACTATATATATAGATCATTAGATAACTTTCTCTCTATAGACAACAGGTCTAATTCAGGCCTGGACCTATCACTATATATATAGATCATTAGATAACTTTCTCTCTATAGACAACAGGTCTAATTCAGGCCTGGACCTCTCCCTATATATATAGATCATTAGATAACTTTCTCTCTATAGACAACAGGTCTAATTCAGGCCTGGACCTATCCCTATATATATAGATCATTAGATAACTTTCTCTCTATAGACAACAGGTCTAATTCAGGCCTGGACCTATCACTATATATATAGATCATTAGATAACTTTCTCTCTATAGACAACAGGTCTAATTCAGGACGGGACCTATCACTATATATATAGATCATTAGATAACTTTCTCTCTATAGACAACAGGTCTAATTCAGGACGGGACTTATCACTATATATATAGATCATTAGATAACTTTCTCTCTATAGACAACAGGTCTAATTCAGGACGGGACCTATCACTATATATATAGATCATTAGATAACTTTCTCTCTATAGACAACAGGTCTAATTCAGGACGGGACTTATCACTATATATATAGATCATTAGATAACTTTCTCTCTATAGACAACAGGTCTAATTCAGGCCTGGACCTATCACTATATATATAGATCATTAGATAACTTTCTCTCTATAGACAACAGGTCTAATTCAGGACGGGACCTATCCCTATATATATAGATCATTAGATAACTTTCTCTCTATAGACAACAGGTCTAATTCAGGCCTGGACCTATCCCTATATATATAGATCATTAGATAACTTTCTCTCTATAGACAACAGGTCTAATTCAGGCCTGGACCTCTCCCTATATATATAGATCATTAGATAACTTTCTCTCTATAGACAACAGGTCTAATTCAGGATGGGACCTATCACTATATATATAGATCATTAGATAACTTTCTCTCTATAGACAACAGGTCTAATTCAGGCCTGGACCTCTCCCTATATATATATATCATTAGATAACTTTCTCTCTATAGACAACAGGTCTAATTCAGGACGGGACCTATCACTATATATATAGATCATTAGATAACTTTCTCTCTATAGACAACAGGTCTAATTCAGGACGGGACCTATCACTATATATATAGATCATTAGATAACTTTCTCTATATAGACAACAGGTCTAATTCAGGACGGGACCTATCACTATATATATAGATCATTAGATAACTTTCTCTCTATAGACAACAGGTCTAATTCAGGCCTGGACCTATCACTATATATATAGATCATTAGATAACTTTCTCTCTATAGACAACAGGTCTAATTCAGGATGGGACCTATCACTATATACATAGATCATTAGATAACTTTCTCTCTATAGACAACAGGTCTAATTCAGGCCTGGACCTATCACTATATATATAGATCATTAGATAACTTTCTCTCTATAGACAACAGGTCTAATTCAGGACGGGACTTATCACTATATATATAGATCATTAGATAACTTTCTCTCTATAGACAACAGGTCTAATTCAGGATGGGACCTATCACTATATATATAGATCATTAGATAACTTTCTCTCTATAGACAACAGGTCTAATTCAGGACGGGACCTATCACTATATATATAGATCATTAGATAACTTTCTCTCTATAGACAACAGGTCTAATTCAGGACGGGACTTATCACTATATATATAGATCATTAGATAACTTTCTCTCTATAGACAACAGGTCTAATTCAGGACGGGACCTATCACTATATATATAGATCATTAGATAACTTTCTCTCTATAGACAACAGGTCTAATTCAGGACGGGACTTATCACTATATATATAGATCATTAGATAACTTTCTCTCTATAGACAACAGGTCTAATTCAGGCCTGGACCTATCACTATATATATAGATCATTAGATAACTTTCTCTCTATAGACAACAGGTCTAATTCAGGACGGGACCTATCCCTATATATATAGATCATTAGATAACTTTCTCTCTATAGACAACAGGTCTAATTCAGGCCTGGACCTATCCCTATATATATAGATCATTAGATAACTTTCTCTCTATAGACAACAGGTCTAATTCAGGCCTGGACCTATCACTATATATATAGATCATTAGATAACTTTCTCTCTATAGACAACAGGTCTAATTCAGGACGGGACCTATCCCTATATATATAGATCATTAGATAACTTTCTCTCTATAGACAACAGGTCTAATTCAGGACGGGACCTATCACTATATATATAGATCATTAGATAACTTTCTCTCTATAGACAACAGGTCTAATTCAGGCCTGGACCTCTCCCTATATATATAGATCATTACATAACTTTCTCTCTATAGACAACAGGTCTAATTCAGGCCTGGACCTCTCCCTATATATATATATCATTAGATAACTTTCTCTCTATAGACAACAGGTCTAATTCAGGATGGGACCTATCACTATATATATAGATCATTAGATAACTTTCTCTCTATAGACAACAGGTCTAATTCAGGCCTGGACCTCTCCCTATATATATATATCATTAGATAACTTTCTCTCTATAGACAACAGGTCTAATTCAGGACGGGACCTATCACTATATATATAGATCATTAGATAACTTTCTCTCTATAGACAACAGGTCTAATTCAGGACGGGACCTATCACTATATATATAGATCATTAGATAACTTTCTCTCTATAGACAACAGGTCTAATTCAGGACGGGACCTATCACTATATATATAGATCATTAGATAACTTTCTCTCTATAGACAACAGGTCTAATTCAGGCCTGGACCTATCACTATATATATAGATCATTAGATAACTTTCTCTCTATAGACAACAGGTCTAATTCAGGACGGGACCTATCACTATATACATAGATCATTAGATAACTTTCTCTCTATAGACAACAGGTCTAATTCAGGCCTGGACCTATCACTATATATATAGATCATTAGATAATTTTCTCTCTATAGACAACAGGTCTAATTCAGGACGGGACCTATCACTATATATATAGATCATTAGATAACTTTCTCTCTATAGACAACAGGTCTAATTCAGGACGGGACTTATCACTATATATATAGATCATTAGATAACTTTCTCTCTATAGACAACAGGTCTAATTCAGGACGGGACCTATCACTATATATATAGATCATTAGATAACTTTCTCTCTATAGACAACAGGTCTAATTCAGGACGGGACCTATCACTATATATATAGATCATTAGATAACTTTCTCTCTATAGACAACAGGTCTAATTCAGGACGGGACTTATCACTATATATATAGATCATTAGATAACTTTCTCTCTATAGACAACAGGTCTAATTCAGGACGGGACCTATCCCTATATATATAGATCATTAGATAACTTTCTCTCTATAGACAACAGGTCTAATTCAGGACGGGACCTATCACTATATATATAGATCATTAGATAACTTTCTCTCTATAGACAACAGGTCTAATTCAGGCCTGGACCTCTCCCTATATATATAGATCATTACATAACTTTCTCTCTATAGACAACAGGTCTAATTCAGGCCTGGACCTCTCCCTATATATATATATCATTAGATAACTTTCTCTCTATAGACAACAGGTCTAATTCAGGATGGGACCTATCACTATATATATAGATCATTAGATAACTTTCTCTCTATAGACAACAGGTCTAATTCAGGCCTGGACCTCTCCCTATATATATATATCATTAGATAACTTTCTCTCTATAGACAACAGGTCTAATTCAGGACGGGACCTATCACTATATATATAGATCATTAGATAACTTTCTCTCTATAGACAACAGGTCTAATTCAGGACGGGACCTATCACTATATATATAGATCATTAGATAACTTTCTCTCTATAGACAACAGGTCTAATTCAGGACGGGACCTATCACTATATATATAGATCATTAGATAACTTTCTCTCTATAGACAACAGGTCTAATTCAGGCCTGGACCTATCACTATATATATAGATCATTAGATAACTTTCTCTCTATAGACAACAGGTCTAATTCAGGACGGGACCTATCACTATATACATAGATCATTAGATAACTTTCTCTCTATAGACAACAGGTCTAATTCAGGCCTGGACCTATCACTATATATATAGATCATTAGATAATTTTCTCTCTATAGACAACAGGTCTAATTCAGGACGGGACCTATCACTATATATATAGATCATTAGATAACTTTCTCTCTATAGACAACAGGTCTAATTCAGGACGGGACTTATCACTATATATATAGATCATTAGATAACTTTCTCTCTATAGACAACAGGTCTAATTCAGGACGGGACCTATCACTATATATATAGATCATTAGATAACTTTCTCTCTATAGACAACAGGTCTAATTCAGGACGGGACCTATCCCTATATATATAGATCATTAGATAACTTTCTCTCTATAGACAACAGGTCTAATTCAGGACGGGACCTATCACTATATATATAGATCATTAGATAACTTTCTCTCTATAGACAACAGGTCTAATTCAGGCCTGGACCTCTCCCTATATATATAGATCATTACATAACTTTCTCTCTATAGACAACAGGTCTAATTCAGGCCTGGACCTCTCCCTATATATATATATCATTAGATAACTTTCTCTCTATAGACAACAGGTCTAATTCAGGATGGGACCTATCACTATATATATAGATCATTAGATAACTTTCTCTCTATAGACAACAGGTCTAATTCAGGCCTGGACCTCTCCCTATATATATATATCATTAGATAACTTTCTCTCTATAGACAACAGGTCTAATTCAGGACGGGACCTATCACTATATATATAGATCATTAGATAACTTTCTCTCTATAGACAACAGGTCTAATTCAGGACGGGACCTATCACTATATATATAGATCATTAGATAACTTTCTCTCTATAGACAACAGGTCTAATTCAGGACGGGACCTATCACTATATATATAGATCATTAGATAACTTTCTCTCTATAGACAACAGGTCTAATTCAGGCCTGGACCTATCACTATATATATAGATCATTAGATAACTTTCTCTCTATAGACAACAGGTCTAATTCAGGACGGGACCTATCACTATATACATAGATCATTAGATAACTTTCTCTCTATAGACAACAGGTCTAATTCAGGCCTGGACCTATCACTATATATATAGATCATTAGATAATTTTCTCTCTATAGACAACAGGTCTAATTCAGGACGGGACCTATCACTATATATATAGATCATTAGATAACTTTCTCTCTATAGACAACAGGTCTAATTCAGGACGGGACTTATCACTATATATATAGATCATTAGATAACTTTCTCTCTATAGACAACAGGTCTAATTCAGGACGGGACCTATCACTATATATATAGATCATTATCAGGTCTGGGGAACGGGCGGTCCATAGCATCAATGCCTTCCTCTTGCAGGAACTGCTGACACACTCCAGCCACATGAGGTCTAGCATTGTCTTGCATTAGGAGGAACCCAGGGCCAACCGCACCAGCATATGGTCTCACAAGGGGTCTGAGGATCTCATCTCGGTACCTAATGGCAGTCAGGCTACCTCTGGCGAGCACATGGAGGGCTGTGCGGCCCCCCAAAGAAATGCCACCCCACACCATGACTGACCCACCGCCAAACCGGTCATGCTGGAGGATGTTGCAGGCAGCAGAACGTTCTCCACGGCGTCTCCAGACTCTGTCACGTCTGTCACATGTGCTCAGTGTGAACCTGCTTTCATCTGTGAAGAGCACAGGGCGCCAGTGGCGAATTTGCCAATCTTGGTGTTCTCTGGCAAATGCCAAACATCCTGCACGGCGTTGGGCTGTAAGCACAACCCCCACCTGTGGACGTCGGGCCCTCATACCACCCTCATGGAGTCTGTTTCTGACCGTTTGAGCAGACACATGCACATTTGTGGCCTGCTGGAGGTCATTTTGCAGGGCTCTGGCAGTGCTCCTCCTGCTCCTCCTTGCACAAAGGCGGAGGTAGCAGTACTGCTGCTGGGTTGTTGCCCTCCTATGGCCTCCTCCACGTCTCCTGATGTACTGGCCTGTCTCCCAGTAGCGCCTCCATGCTCTGGACACTACGCTGACAGACACAGCAAACCTTCTTGTCACAGCTCGCATTGATGTGCCATCCTGGATGAGCTGCACTACCTGAGCCACTTGTGGGTTGTAGACTCCGTCTCATGCTACCACTAGAGTGAAAGCACCGCCAGCATTCAAAAGTGACCAAAACATCAGCCAGGAAGCATATGAACTGAGAAGTGGTCTGTGGTCACCACCTGCAAAACCAGTCCTTTAT
>NW_028163748.1:0-30000 GCF_964263955.1 Coregonus lavaretus
CCAGCAGCTAAATAAAGGAACAATTAACTTTCCGAAGATTCCTCTCCTCTCTGTGGTCAATAAAACTGCCTTTCTGACTAAACACACATAGTTTTAAATAGGGAGAAACAGCGAGAAAGAGGAGCAAGAGAGAGAAACAGAGAGAAAGAGATAAAAGGACAAAAAGAAATAAAGAGTACAAGAGAGAAAGAGAGTAAAGACATGGAGAAAGACAAAGACAGCACCAGAGAGAGAGAGAGAGAGAGAGAGAGAGAGAGAGAGAGAGAGAGAGAGAGAGAGAGAAGAGAGAGAGAGAGAGAGAGAGAGAGAGAGAGAGAGAGAAGAGAGAGATAGAGAGAGAGATAGAGAGAGATAGAGAGAGAGAGAGAGAGAGAGAGAGAGAGAGAGAGAGAGAGAGAGAGAGAGAGAGAGAGATATAGAGAGAGAGAGAGAGTGTGTAGGCAAACTCACCCAGACTGGCAGTGGACTTGGACTCAGTTGCCCGAGCAACAGACTGAGGATGCTACGGATGCTGACAGGATGCTGAGTCAGGGAGATACATACACGGTTCGGTTCTCTCTCTTTCTACCACACACACACACACTGTTCTCTCCCAGTTTAGCAGAGCAGTCCGTGATACAGGCAAATGGAACGTGCACACACCTTCACACACACTTAAACTGCCTAGTCCTGCAGAGTACTCAGAGCGGAACAGGCTATGCTACAGGGTACCTGTCACCATTTGCATGCACACACACTCTCTTGTACACACGCATACACACACTTAAAGTATTCTCTCTCTCAGGCTAGGCTGGCTGCAGTGTACCTGTGACTGAGTGACTGTCATCACTTATACTGTCACAACAGCCACACCCTTCCTGCCTATAGACCCACAGGCCCTGCCCCTATATGCTCTCCACCGCCCTCAGCTCACACACACACACACACACAACACACACACACACACACACACACACACACACACACACACACACACACACAGTGATTAGGTGGGGTAAAGTGTTTGGTTATGACCGCTGACACTAACTAACATGTTTTGCTGTGTGGTCTGGGGGCAAGATCACACTGTCCAGTCCTGGGCTCACCTTAAACATACACACACACACACAGTGATTTGAATTGAATTGATGTATGTCTTTGTATGCTATCCCCTACTGCTCTGCACACAGAGCTGCTAAACAGTTGAATATTTACAGTATATCTGCGTACATGTGTGTGACGTGAGTGAACGAGGGCAGTGGAGTGTGTGTGTCTTGGCTGTTAAATAACTTAACACAGGTCTGGAAAGCAGCCCCATCCTTCCCTATGTAATGACAGGATTGGAACTGCACTAGCATTACACACTGACAGGAACAACCCCAAGCTGACTGATGAGCACACACACACACATGCGCGCACACACACACACAACACAGCACGCACGCACGCACGCACGCACGCACGCACGCACGCACGCACGCACGCACGCACGCACGCACGCACGCACGCACCACGCACGCACACACACACACACACACACACACACACACACACACACACACACACACACACACACACACACACACACACACACACGCACACACACACACACACACACACACACACACACACACACACGCACACACACGCACACACACACGCACACACACACACACACTTCCAGAAACAACCTCTGCAGACAGATTCATGCTTCTGAGCCAACGTACACACAAGTTCATACAAAACATGTAATGAGTTCTGATTTTGGGCAGAGGACCTAAACCTAAACATGGCCGTTGTGTCAAATGACAGGGTTCCGGAGAATAATTTCAGGGAGAATGATAAACGGAGAATTTAAAAACCACCACTTCGAAAAAACAACAACACAAAACGATGAGATGGGGTTGCCTCTCCAAACTGAAGGCAAGAGAGAGAGAGACATATGGATAGAGAGACAGAAGGATATAGAGAGAGAAAGAGGAGAGATCGACAGACAGGCTTACATTAGCCTCCCTGCCGATAGGGCGTTATATTTAGACCCTTCGTTAAAAGGCTATAAAGGAAGGATGTAGGCTAATTACAGGTCGTTGGCCAGGCATAATGCCTTAGGGAGCTGTGGCTTTGGGAGCGCTTGAGAAAAAAATCCTGAAATCAATAAAGCAACAACCACGATAGGGGGAAGGAAAACAACAGGACCTGCAATTAAGAGTTGCCCTTTTTGGAACGTGTCAAGTAACAAATTGAAATGGTTTGGAAGCATCAGCTCTCCAGGGTGACCTGGTGGGACTTTAAGGAACCACAGGGTGTGAAACATTCTGTTACAGTCCAGCACCAACACCCCATGTGATCCTTTGAAGGTCTCCAGGAGTGAAACCAAAGAACATTAACCTAAATGGCTTCTGTTTCATCTCCTATTCCGGTCCACAGCAGACCTTTTGTGTTTCAGTGGGAGAAAAACAGCACTGATACAGCCATCTGAATCCCACCTCCCCAGCATCCATGGAGAACCAAACCATCCCGGTGCCCCTCTCACTACCCCCTCCCCCCTCTGTCTGTCTCCCCCCTCTCTCTGTCTCTCTCTCTCTGTCTCTCCCCTCTCTGTCTCTCTCCCCTCTCTGTCTCTCCCCTCTCTCTGTCTCTCCTCTCTCTGTCTCTCCCCTCTCTGTCTCTCTCCCCTCTCTGTCTCTCCCCTCTATATGTCTCTCCCCCCTCTCTGTCTCTCCCCTCTCACTACCCCTCCCCCCTCTCTCTGTCTCCCCCCTCTCTCTGTCTCTCCTCTCTCTGTCTCTCTCCTCTCTCTATCTCTCCCCCCTCTCTGTCTCTCCCCTCTCTCTGTCTCTCCCCTCTCTCTGTCTCTCCCCCCTCTCTGTCTCTCTCCCCTCTCTCTCTCTCTCTCTCTCCCCCCTCTCTGTCTCTCTCCCCCTTTCTCTGTCTCCCCCTCTCTCTGTCTCTCCCCTCTCTCTGTCTCTCCCCTCTCTGTCTCCCCCCCCTCTCTCACCCCTCTCTGTCTCTCTCCCCCTCTCTCTGTCTCCCCCTCTCTGTCTCTCCCTCTCTCTGTTTCCCCTCTCTCTGTCTCCCCTCTCTCTGTCTCCCCCCTCTCTCTGTCTCCCCTCTCTCTGTTTCCCCTCTCTTGCTCCCCTCTCTGTCTCCCCTCTCTCTCTCTCCCCTCTCTCTGTCTCCCCTCTATCTGTCTATCCCCTCTCTGTCTCTCCCCCCTCTCTGTCTCTCTCCCCCTCTATCTCTCCCTCTCTCTCTGTCTTCCCCCTCTCTGTCTCTCTCCCTCCTTTCTCTGTCCCCCTCTCTCTCTCTCTCTCTCCTCTCTCCCTATCTCTGTCTCTCCCCCTCTCCCCTCTATCTGTCTCTCCTCTCTGTGTCTCTCCCCTCTCTCTGTCTCCCCCCTCTCTGTCTCTCCCCTCTCACTACCCCCTCCCCCTCTCTCTGTCTCTCTCCTCTCTGTCTCTCCCTCTCTCTGTCTCCCCATCTCTCCCCTCTCTCTGTCTCCCCCTCTCTCTGTCTCTCTCCTCTCTGTCTCCCCCTCTCTCTATCTCTCCCCTCTCTCTGTCTCTCTCCCCTCTCTCTGTCTCTCCCCTCTATATGTCTCTCCCCCCTCTCTGTCTCTCTCCCCTCTCTCTCTCCCCCCTCTCTGTCTCTCTCCCCCCTTTCTCTGTCTCCCCCTCTCTCTGTCTCTCCCCTCTCTGTCTCCCCCCCCCTCTCTCTCCCCTCTCTGTCTCTCTCCCCCCTCTCTCTGTCTCCCCCCTCTCTGTCTCTCCCTCTCTCTGTTTCCCCTCTCTCTGTCTCCCCCTCTCTGTCTCTCCCCTCTCTCTGTCTCCCCTCTCTCTGTTTCCCCTCTCTCTGTCTCCCCTCTCTGTCTCCCCTCTCTCTCTCCCCTCTCTCTGTCTCCCCTCTCTCTGTCTCCCCTCTATCTGTCTATCCCCTCTCTGTCTCTCCCCCCTCTCTGTCTCTCTCCCCCCTCTATCTCTCTCCTCTCTCTCTGTCTCTCCCCCTCTCTGTCTCTCTCCTCCTCTCTCTGTCCCCCCTCTCCTCTCTCTCTCTCCCTCTCTCCCTCTCTCTGTCTCTCCCCCTCTCTCCCCTCTATCTGTCTCTCCTCTCTGTGTCTCTATCCTCTCTCTGTCTCTCCGATCTCTCTGTCTCCCCTCTCTCTGTCTCTCCCCTCTCTCTGTCTCCCCTCTCTCTGTCTCTCTCCTCTCTGTCTCTCCCCTCTCTATGTCTCCCCATCTCTCCCTCTCTCTGTCTCCCCCTCTCTCTGTCTCTCTCCTCTCTGTCTCCCCCCTCTCTCTGTCTCTCTCCTCTCTCTCTCCTCTCTCGTCTCCCATCTCTCCCCTCTCTCTGTCTCCTCTCTCTGTCTCCCCATCTCTCCCCTCTCTCTGTCTCTCTCCTCTCTCTGTCTCTCCCCTCTCTGTCTCTCCCCCCTCTCTGTCACTCTCCCCCCTCAATATCTCCCCTCTCTCTCTATCTCTCCTCCATCCCTCTAACCAATTCAGACTAATTCCCTCTTCTATCCATTTCTAGTACTCAGTCTCTCCTCTCTCTTTCTAGTACTCAGTCTCTCCTCTCTCTTTCTAGTACAGTCTCTCCTATCCATTTCTAGTACTCAGTCTCTCCTCTCTCTTTCTAGTACTCAGTCTCTCCTCTCTCTTTCTAGTACTCAGTCTCTCCTCTCTCTTTCTAGTACAGTCTCTCCTATCCATTTCTAGTACTCAGTCTCTCCTATCCATTTCTAGTACTCAGTCTCTCCTCTCTTTCTAGTACTCAGTCTCTCCTCTCTCTTTCTAGTACTCAGTCTCTCCTCTCTCTTTCTAGTACTCAGTCTCTCCTCTCTCTTTCTAGTACTCAGTCTCTCCTCTCTCTTTCTAGTACAGTCTCTCCTATCCATTTCTAGTACTCAGTCTCTCCTCTCTCTTTCTAGTACTCAGTCTCTCTCTCTCTTTCTAGTACAGTCTCTCCTATCCATTTCTAGTACTCAGTCTCTCCTCTCTCTTTCTAGTACTGTCTCTCCTCTCTCTTTCTAGTACTCAGTCTCTCCTCTCTCTTTCTAGTACAGTCTCTCCTATCCATTTCTAGTACTCAGTCTCTCCTCTCTCTTTCTAGTACTCAGTCTCTCCTCTCTCTTTCTAGTACTCAGTCTCTCCTCTCTCTTTCTAGTACTCAGTCTCTCCTCTCTCTTTCTAGTACTCAGTCTCTCCTCTCTCTTTCTAGTACTCAGTCTCTCCTATCCATTTCTAGTACTCAGTCTCTCCTCTCTCTTTCTAGTACTCAGTCTCTCCTATCCATTTCTAGTACTCAGTCTCTCCTCTCTCTTTCTAGTACTCAGTCTCTCCTATCCATTTCTAGTACTCAGTCTCTCCTATCCATTTCTAGTACTCAGTCTCTCCTCTCCATTTCTAGTACTCAGTCTCTCCTCTCTCTTTCTAGTACTCAGTCTCTCCTCTCCATTTCTAGTACTCAGTCTCTCCTATCCATTTCTAGTACTCAGTCTCTCCTCTCCATTTCTAGTACTCAGTCTCTCCTCTCTCTTTCTAGTATCAGTCTCTCCTCTCTCTTTCTAGTACTCAGTCTCTCCTCTCTCTTTCTAGTACTCAGTCTCTCCTATCCATTTCTAGTACTCAGTCTCTCCTCTCTCTTTCTAGTACTCAGTCTCTCCTATCCATTTCTAGTACTCAGTCTCTCCTCTCTCTTTCTAGTACTCAGTCTCTCCTCTCTCTTTCTAGTACTCAGTCTCTCCTATCCATTTCTAGTACTCAGTCTCTCCTCTCTCTTTCTAGTACTCAGTCTCTCCTATCCATTTCTAGTACTCAGTCTCTCCTCTCTCTTTCTAGTACTCAGTCTCTCCTCTCTCTTTCTAGTACTCAGTCTCTCCTCTCCATTTCTAGTACTCAGTCTCTCCTCTCTCTTTCTAGTACTCAGTCTCTCCTATCCATTTCTAGTACTCAGTCTCTCCTCTCTCTTGTCTAGTACTCAGTCTCTCCTATCCATTTCTAGTACTCAGTCTCTCCTCTCTCTTTCTAGTACTCAGTCTCTCCTATCCATTTCTAGTACTCAGTCTCTCCTCTCTCTTTCTAGTACTCAGTCTCTCCTATCCATTTCTAGTACTCAGTCTCTCCTCTCTCTTTCTAGTACTCAGTCTCTCCTCTCCATTTCTAGTACTCAGTCTCTCCTCTCCATTTCTAGTACTCAGTCTCTCCTATCCATTTCTAGTACTCAGTCTCTCCTCTCCATTTCTAGTACTCAGTCTCTCCTATCCATTTCTAGTACTCAGTCTCTCCTCTCCATTTCTAGTACTCAGTCTCTCCTCTCCATTTCTAGTACTCAGTCTCTCCTCTCTCTTTCTAGTACTCAGTCTCCTCTCTCTTTCTAGTACTCAGTCTCTCCTATCCATTTCTAGTACTCAGTCTCTCCTCTCTCTTTCTAGTACTCAGTCTCTCCTCTCCATTTCTAGTACTCAGTCTCTCCTCTCTCTTTCTAGTACTCAGTCTCTCCTCTCCATTTCTAGTACTCAGTCTCTCCTCTCCATTTCTAGTACTCAGTCTCTCCTATCCATTTCTAGTACTCAGTCTCTCCTCTCCATTTCTAGTACTCAGTCTCTCCTATCCATTTCTAGTACTCAGTCTCTCCTCTCCATTTCTAGTACTCAGTCTCTCCTCTCTCTTTCTAGTACTCAGTCTCTCCTCTCTCTTTCTAGTACTCAGTCTCTCCTCTCCATTTCTAGTACTCAGTCTCTACTCTCTCTTTCTAGTACTCAGTCTCTCCTCTCCATTTCTAGTACTCAGTCTCTCCTCTCTCTTTCTAGTACTCAGTCTCTCCTATCCATTTCTAGTACTCAGTCTCTCCTCTCTCTTTCTAGTACTCAGTCTCTCCTATCCATTTCTAGTACTCAGTCTCTCCTCTCTCTTTCTAGTACTCAGTCTCTCCTATCCATTTCTAGTACTCAGTCTCTCCTCTCTCTTTCTAGTACTCAGTCTCTCCTATCCATTTCTAGTACTCAGTCTCTCCTCTCTCTTTCTAGTACTCAGTCTCTCCTCTCTCTTTCTAGTACTCAGTCTCTCCTCTCTCTTTCTAGTACTCAGTCTCTCCTCTCTCTTTCTAGTACTCAGTCTCTCCTATCCATTTCTAGTACAGTCTCTCCTATCCATTTCTAGTACAGTCTCTCCTATCCATTTCTAGTACAGTCTCTCCTATCCATTTCTAGTACAGTCTCTCCTATCCATTTCTAGTACAGTCTCTCCTATCCATTTCTAGTACAGTCTCTCCTCTCTCTTTCTAGTGCTCAGTCTCTCCTATCAATTTCTAGTACAGTCTCTACTATCCATTTCTAGTACAGTCTCTCCTATCAATTTCTAGTAAAGTCTCTTCTATCCATTTCTAGTACTGTCTCTTCTATCCATTTCTAGTACTCAGTCTCTCCTCTCTCTTTCTAGTGCTCACTCTCTCCTATCAATTTCTAGTAGTCTCTACTATCCATTTCTAGTACAGTCTCTCCTATCCATTTCTAGTAAAGTCTCTACTATCCATTTCTAGTACAGTCTCTCCTATCCATTTCTCTTCATGTATCCGTCTCTCCCCTCTCCTCTGTCCGTGTCTCTCTATCCTTATTTCTCTGTCTATAGTCTCTCTCCTTCTGTCTTCTCTCTCACTTCATTTCCCCTGAATTCACTCAGTCTTGGTCTTGGCCTCAGAGCTGACAGTCCTGTGATTGTAGTCTATTGTTTGCATTTTTCAGTTTTCATATCCTCCTCGTTTCCCGGCCCGTACCAGCCATATGCCGTGTCACTTTGAGGACAGAGAGGCAAGGAGTGAGGGAGAAAGGCAAGGAGTGGCACAGAGAGGCAAGGAGAGGCACAGAGAGGCAGAGGCAAGGAGTGGCAGAGAGAGGCAGAGGCAAGGAGAGGCAGGCATAAATGGAGAGATGGACTGAGGATTAGTGCCTTCAGAAAGTATTCATACCCTTTGACTTTTTCCACATTTTGTTGTATTACAGCCTGAATTCAAAATGTTTTTTTTTTCCCTCACCCATCTACACACCATACTCCAATGCACATTTATTGAAAATAAAATACAGAAATAGTACATTTCCATAAGTATTCACACCCCTGAGTCAATACATGTTAGAATCACCTTTGGCAGCGATTACAGTTTTGAGTCTTTCTGGGTAAGTCTCTAAGAGCTTTGCACACCTGGATTGTACAATATTTGGACACTATTCATTTTTTTTTTTTTTTTTTCAGGCTGTTGGTTATTGATCATTGCTAGACAGCCATTTTCCAGTCTTGCCATAGATCTTCAAGCCAATTTAAGTCGAAACTGTAACTAGGCCACTCAGAAATGTTCAATGTCATCTTGATAAGCAACTCCAGTGTATATTTGGCCTTGTGTTTTAGGTTATTGTCCTCCTGAAAGGTGAATTTGTCTCCCAGTGTCTGTTGGAAAACAGACTGAACCAAGTTTCTAGAATTTTTCCTGTGCTTAGCTTCATACCATTTATTTTTATCAACAACAAAAAAATGTCCTCGTCCTTGACGATGACAAGCATACCCATAACATGATGCAGCCACCACCTTGCTTGAAAACATGAAGGGTGTTACTCAGTGATGTGTTGTGTTGGATTTGCCCCAAACATAACATTTTCTATTCAGGACATAAAGTGAATTCCTTTGCCACATTTTTTGCATTTTTACTTTAGTGCCTTATTGCAAACAGGATGCATGTTTTGGAATATTTGTATTCTGTACAGGCTTCCTTCTTTTCACTCTGTCATTTAAGTTAGTATTGTGGAGTAACTACAATGGTGTTGATCCATCCCCAGTTTTCTCCTATCACAGCCATTAAACTCTGTAACTGTTTTAAAGTCACCATTGGCCTAATGGTGAAATCCCTGTGCGGTTTCCTTCCTCTCCGGCAACTGAGTTAGGAAGGACGCCTGTATCTTTGTAGTGACTGGGTGTATTGATACACCATCCAAAGTGTAATTAATAACTTCACCATGCTCAAAGGGATATTCAATGTCTTAAAAAATATATCAACCAATAGGTGCCCTTCTTTGCGAGGCATTGGAAAACCTCCCTGGTCTTTGTGGTTGAATCTGTGTTTGAAATTCATTGCTCGACTGAGGGACCTTACATTTAGTTGTATGTGTGGGGTACAGAGATGAGGTAGTCATTCAAAAATCGATGTTAACCACTATTATTGCACACAGAGTGAGTCCATGCAACTTATTATGTGACTTGTTAAGCAAATTTTTACTCCTGAACTTATTTAGGCTTGCCATAACAAAGGGGTTGAATACTTATTGACTCAAAACATTTCAGCTTTTAATTTTTAATTAATTTGTACAAACGTCAAAAAACAACATTCCACTTTGACATTATGGGGTATTGTGCGTAGGCCCGTGACACAAAATCTACATTTAATCCATTTAAATTCAGGCTGTAACACAACAAAACGTGGAAAAAGTCAAGGGGTGTGAATACTTTCTGAAAACACTGTAAATGGGGAAGTAACACCTCCAAAAATACACAGGACTATAATAAAGAACCCAACAGAAAGGCAAAAGATGAAAATGACAAAACAAAAACAAGAGAGAGAGGAATAGGAGGTTAAGAACAGTGGGGAGAAGAGAAAGAGGGAGGGAGAGAAGGAGAAATACTATTTAAACCTGGTCAGCTGTGTTAAACAGTAATTATTGGGCTTTGTCCAAACTCCTCCGCCTTTATTTGACCAATGGAAGAAAAAAAAATAGGGTGTGATGCCCACTGATTGCCAGTCACATTTTTGTTTTGTTATCTTTGGGCCAAAAATAGAATAGAAAAGAAAGAATGAAGGGATGGCAAAAACATGTGCATCATTCCACAGTGGTTTTGGGTGAAGACTGAAATCACGGACAAAGTGTCTAAAGCCTTTTTCTGGGCCCATGATGTCATGCTTGGGCTACACTGAGAAAAGCCTTGGGATTAAAGAAAGAGGGACATAGGATGCATGAAACCGCAACAGGAAAAAATAGTGACTGGAATAGGTCCTTTTCTTCTGAGCGGACAGGTCAAGTGGAGACTCTGTATCAAGTGCTCTCTACCTGTGAGTGCTCTCTACCTGTGAGTGCTCTCTACCTGTGAGTGCTCTCTACCTGTGAGTGCTCTCTACCTGTAAGCTCTCTACCTGTGAGTGCTCTCTACCTGTGAGTGCTCTCTACCTGTGAGTGCTCTCTACCTGTGAATGCTCTCTACCTGTAAGCTCTCTAACTGTGAATGCTCTCTACCTGTAAGCTCTCTAACTGTGAGTGCTCTCTACCTGTGAATGCTCTCTACCTGTGAGTGCTCTCTACCTGTGGTCCTCTGTAGCTCAGCTGGTAGAGCACGGCGCTTGTAAAGCCAAGGTAGTGGGTTTGATCCCCGGGACCACCCATACACACAAAAAAAAAAAATGTATGCACGCATGACTGTAAGTCGCTTTGGATAAAAGTGTCTGCTAAATGGCATATTATTATTATTATTATATTATTACCTGTGAGTGCTCTCTACCTGTGAGTGCTCTCTACCTGTGAGTGCTCTATCTTTAAATGTAGGTACCTACTGAGGTATTTAATGCGGTACAATCAAGATGATATTCCATACTCTCAGCTCGTGCTTTTCATACTCTCAGCTCGTGCTTTTCATACTCTCAGCTCGTGCTTTTCATACTCTCAGCTTGTTTCTCTGACGTCTGAGGAGGAGAGAGAAGTCAACCAGATACACACCGTTTCGTACACAGACACAGGAGAGACTATGTGATGTCACTGGGGTAAAATTGCACTGGAATGACATCACTCACTGAGTGCGACAGAGACAAACACGCAGAGAAACACAGAGAGCCATAGAATTAGCATTAGTGGACAGGATATTCCCTCTCTAAACTACATGCAGTGCTCGTCACATCACCTCAGAATTTAGTGATTTGCATCCAGTTCTCCGGCAAGCTGGAGTACGACCTCTGATGTCACAATGGAAACAGAAGAGGGACACCAGAGGTGTATGGACACTACACAGTCCCCGTTTCCCTCAGCTCCACAGTGTGACACACTTAGCAGCCTCTGTCAAGGACTTACAATTAGCTCAGGTTAGAGAAATAATCAAATGGCCCCATTGATAGATACACCATAACTACAGTGAGCTCCTGGAGTATTGGGACAGTGACAATTTTGTTGTTTTGGCTCTGTACTCCAGCACTTTGGATTTGAAATGATACAATGACTATGAGGTTAACGTGCAGACTGCTTTAATTTGAGGGGATTTTCATCCATATCGAGTGAACCGTTTAGAAATTATAGGACTTTTTGTACATAGTCGCCCCATTAGGGGACCAAAAGTATTGGGACAAATTCACTTCTACTGTATGTGCATTAAAGGAGTCAAAGGTTTAGTATTTGGTCCCATTTTTCTTGTGACTCTACAAACTTGTTGGATGCATTTGCTTTGTTTTGGTTTTGTTTCAGATGATTTTGTGCCCAATAGAAAGTGTCATTTTGGAGTCACTTTTATTTTTTAATTAGGAATAGAATTTGTTTCTAAACACTTCTACATTAATGTGGATGCGGCCATGATTACGGATAGTCCTGAATGAATCGTGAATAATAATGAGTGAGAAAGTTAGACGCACTAATATC
The DNA here is from genome assembly GCF_964263955.1 of Coregonus lavaretus. Classification (NCBI taxonomy): domain Eukaryota; kingdom Metazoa; phylum Chordata; class Actinopteri; order Salmoniformes; family Salmonidae; genus Coregonus; species Coregonus lavaretus. The sequence goes on from NW_028163748.1 coordinate 11,630, forward strand.
ATTATTATCATTATTAATTAATTATGAAGAGTGGTAAACTAACACGTAGAAACAGTGTGCATTACAAAATATGAAATATGAACAAGGCATTTGTGACAGGTTTCAAGTGCTGAGGAAAAGGGGATATGGAATGAGAAACAAGAGGCCCACACACACACACAGAGGGAGTATGTTTAGGTGAGTGTGTTCGTATTCTTCCCTTTAGCGTTATAGACATAAACACAGGATCTAAATGAATACCTTATGCTAGAATAACTCAATACCTATGGAGTTGGATTCCTGGCCAATTCACCAATGGTGTTATATTCCTTACCTAGAATGTAGCCACTGAAACTCAAATCACTTTTACGCACACACACACACACACACACGACATAACTTTGAGGCGCAGACACTGCAGGAGAACAAGTGAAAATGAGAAAGTGGGGAAATGGTTCATGAGAGCCTGGAACAATCAGCACTTCCAGAGGAAAGTCCCACCCTCTGTGCGGTATGACGGTGGTGAAGGCTTTGGGGGAGATTATGGTGTACATGAGACAGACGGCGGTCATCAAGTTCAGAAAATGTATTTAATGTCCCAACAGTCACCTGATACAATTGATAAGATGGCCGAACAGCCCTAAGGTCTCAACATGTAGTCATTCTGAATGACGTATACATGCATCATCACAGACATTGGGTAATATGAGACTGATAACACCTTCAACAACTTTCAATTGAACAAAGATTGCAGGTGTCTGGGAATGTCTGAGGAGATTCTGGAAGAGAGTTCTCTTATCTCAGTAAGAAAATACAGTTTCACACTAAATGGAATGTCCTGAAAATGTCCTTTATTTCATACTGGGCCTCAGGGCTACCAGAGTAAAGGTCAATCCAGTGTGTCCACAGCCAAACCCTTCAGTGGGAATCAGGGGCGTCATGCACCAATTATCTTAGAGGGGGCATGAAGTACGTGAGGATGGAGGGAGAGTGGTCCGGACCGGAGGGTGGTCAGGAGGTTTTTTTTCATTTTTCAAACACCTAAAACAGCTTTTTCCTGCAATCTAGTCATAATCATTATGCCTAATTCTATGTCAAAATATGTACAGTGGGGGAAAAAAGTATTTAGTCAGCCACCAATTGTGCAAGTTCTCCCACTTAAAAAGATGAGAGAGGCCTGTAATTTTCATCATAGGTACACGTCAACTATGACAGACAAATTGAGGAAAAAAAATCCAGAAAATCACATTGTAGGATTTTTAATGAATTTATTTGCAAATGATGGTGGAAAATAAGTATTTGGTCACCTACAAACAAGCAAGAGTTCTGGCTCTCATAGACCTGTAACTTCTTCTTTAAGAGGCTCCTCTGTCCTCCACTCGTTACCTGTATTAATGGCACCTGTTTGAACTTGTTATCAGTATAAAAGACACCTGTCCACAACCTCAAAGAGTCACACTCCAAACTCCACTATGGCCAAGACCAAAGAGCTGTCAAAGGACACCAGAAACAAAATTGTAGACCTGCACCAGGCTGGGAAGACTGAATCTGCAATAGGTAAGCAGCTTGGTTTGAATAAATCAACTGTGGGAGCAATTATTAGGAAATGGAAGACATACAAGACCACTGATAATCTCCCTCGATCTGGGGCTCCACGCAAGATCTCACCGCGTGGGGTCAAAATGATCACAAGAACGGTGAGCAAAAATCCCAGAACCACACGGGGGGACCTAGTGAATGACCTGCAGAGAGCTGGGACCAAAGTAACAAAGCCTACCATCAGTAACACACTACGCCGCCAGGGACTCAAATAATTCAGTGCAAGATGTGTCCCCCTGCTTAAGCCAGTACATGTCCAGGCCCGAAGTTTGCTAGAGTGCATTTGGATGATCCAGAAGAGGATTGGGAGAATGTCAGATGAAACCAAAATATAACTTTTTGGTAAAAACTCAACTCGTCGTGTTTGGAGGACAAATAATGCTGAGTTGCATCCAAAGAACACCATACCTACTGTGAAGCATGGGGGTGGAAACATCATGCTTTGGGGCTGTTTTTCTGCAAAGGGACCAGGACGACTGATCCGTGTAAAGGAAAGAATGAATGGGGCCATGTATCATGAGATTTTGAGTGAAAACCTCCTTCCATCAGCAAGGGCATTGAAGATGAAACATGGCTGGGTCTTTCAGCATGACAATGATCCCAAACACACCGCCCGGGCAACGAAGGAGTGGCTTCGTAATAAGCATTTCAAGGTCCTGGAGTGGCCTAGCCAGTCTCCACATCTCAACCCCATCGAAAATCTTTGGAGGGAGTTGAAAGTCCGTGTTGCCCAGCGACAGCCCCAAAACATCACTGCTCTAGAGGAGATCTGCATGGAGGAATGGGCCAAAATACCAGCAACAGTGTGTGAAAACCTTGTGAACACTTACAGAAAACGTTTGACCTGTGTCATTGCCAACAAAGGGTATATAACAAAGTATTGAGAAACTTTTGTTATTGACCAAATACTTATTTTCCACCATAATTTGCAAATAAATTCATTAAAAATCCTACAATGTGATTTTCTGGATTTTTTTTTCTCATTTTGTCTGTCATAGTTGACGTGTACCTATGATGAAAATTACAGGCCTCTCTCATCTTTTTAAGTGGTAGAACTTGCACAATTGGTGGCTGACTAAATACTTTTTTTCCCCACTGTATATTTGTCTGCATTAATTATCTAAGCATAGCTCTTTATCTGTTCAATTGTCATTTTTATTAATGACACACATTGATTCGTTAAGAACTTTTAAAGAACATCTCAATATAGTGCACTAACATGCCTACGATATTACCTCCACATTACAACGCAGTACATGGGATCATACCACACATCATCAATACAGGCACACATCATGGCATCATAATTATCATGATATTATCATAAGGTGCCAGATTACATTTAAATCAAGTATTGTCTGCATATCTAAGCATACCTCTTGGGTTGTCTGTATCCTCTTGACTGGTGGTTATTTTTTATTTGTTTTAAAGAAACAAAATATGCTTCTCTGCATCTCTGCTCAAATCTGGGTAGAAGACTTAAAGAAATGAGTTTTATTCAGTACATTTTGTTATCGCTTGCTTTTCTAAAGTCTAGCAACCTTGCCAGCAGTCAGGCCAGCTAAGATAGTTAGACTAGCTAGCTACTCTAACCTGATTGATAGCCTGGCTTGGTATCTATTGATGAGGTTGGGAGATTGGGAACCTGTCTAGCTGGCTAGCTAAAGCCAACTTCATGAAATTGCTAGGTGGCTACTGACTAGTTATACAGAGAAACAAAACATGTTTGTTTTATTTATTCATCAAGAAGGAATCAATAGGCTACATAGCTTGATCAAATGTATTTACAAACATACCTCCTGCCCATCACCGGCAGCTAAAATCAAATCAAACGCTGTGTGTGTCGTCCCTCAACACTCTCTCCTCAGTATCTTGCACATTGCCTTGCATATCTTTGCTCTGTGTACCTTGGAAGGAACCACTTACTAGGGAGAATAGTGGGGTTCAGTCCAGTCAGTGTCCCCCTCCGCAAAATACCGCTGACAGATCTTTTTTATTAATATTTGTGATAAAATGTGGGCTTAAAAATGTTTAGTAGTAAATAATTGCATTTTTTTTTTTTTTTTTTGAACAGGACAAATCTGAGGGGGGCACGTGCACTTGTACATGATGCCTCTGGTGGGAACCAGCTCTCGGGAATGTTAAATTAGTCAATGAGTGTGTGTGTGTGCATGCAGACTATGTGTTTCTGAGCAGGGTTTAGTCATGGGTGTTACAGTCGAGGCAGGTGGTACTTTCCTCATCTCTTCTTTTTGGCTTTCCTAACTATCAGTTTGCCTCCTACAGTTTGGCCCCATTTCACACACATATACTTATGCATCAAACATTTTAGTTGGGTTCAATATCTTTATGAAAAATATGCTGCCCACGGAAATTCAAGGTCTCAATTTCCTGCTGTGTTGAATGGCATGTCATTACTTGGTGGTTGTTCTGTTTTTCAGACACAGTCATAGTTAAGCATCAAACATGGCTGCCGAAATAGTCGCATGAATGATTGAGGCTCAAAACAATCACAGAAAATTCAGTTCTGCCTGGTCACAAAGGACTGGAGGTTAGGTTTGGCTGTGTATTTATATGTGTGTGTGTGTGTGTGTGAGATTAGGTTTGGCTGGACGTTGCTGTGGCAACATCTTGCTCATTTTTGTCAGCAGTGTGGTTTTTATCGCTCCTCGTTTTCTAAAATGGCTGCCGTTCCTGTGGTCTCTCTTCTGTGGCTTCAGCTGACCTCAGTCCTGTAAAGATCATTCCTGAAGTCACGCACTCCCTGACCTCTCACACTTTGACCTTGAATTAATAGATGGTTTCACCCTTTCTTCATCATATATTAGCCCCTCTCATCTCCTGGGTTCAACCAATCAGATTAACAGAAGAGAGAGCAGAAAAGCCTTTGGTTATCATCACAAATATTTTAGAGGAAATGTATATGTGGTTCATCAGGTGTTTTTGTTTGTGTGTGTGTGTGTGTGTGTTTGCGTACCTGCATGTGTGCTTCTGTGTGTCTATTTTATGGAAATCCAGAACCTAATTCCAATGCAGTTTTTCTGAGCTTCCCCTGAACGTTGTAATTCTGCTGCGTGTCCAAAACCGAGATCACTCTGATCAGCGTTCCGGTTTTGGGAATAGTTCCCCCTCTGATCACTGGGATACAGCGTTCCAGTTTTGGGAATAGTTCCCCCTCTGATCACTGGGATACAGCGTTCCGGTTTTGGGAATAGTTCCCCCTCTGATCACTGGGATACAGCGTTCCAGTTTTGGGAATAGTTCCCCCTCTGATCACTGGGATACAGCGTTCCGGTTTTGGGAATAGTTCCCCCTCTGATCACTGGGATACAGCGTTCCGGTTTTGGGAATAGTTCCCCCTCTGTCTCGTGTCTCAGTCTCTCCTTTAATTATACCGTTCATGTGCCCTGCGTCCAGAGAAATGGGTCCAGGTCGGATTCAGACTCTGGGGATTGAAGTGGGAATTTCCTTGGCAGGGATATTCCTGGCTGACATTGGGATGGGGACCGCAGTGGCACGGGCTGACTGGATGTGTTCCCATCTGCTCCATTTATGGACAGCAGGACAGACGGATAGCTTGATTACAGCCCAGCCATGCCTCTGTAACACACACACACAGGCTAAGGTGTGTGGCACGACATGATCAGGCCAGGTCAAAACGTTTTCTAGGTGTGTAGGAGAGTCTAAGTAAGACCCACAACTCACAAAGAATATACCTGACCCATTAAATATTACAATAGATCATGTATCACTTCGTACAGTGTGTGTGTTTTCCCAGTGTGTACAGTGTAATGTATGTAGGTTGGCTTCCTCCTCTTGTCCCAAATCCTCATAGAGGTGAAAGGCTGCAGTACGCTTCCTGTTGGTTACAGTTGTTGTTGGAGTTACCATAGTTACAGTCCCTATCAGCTGGGACATTTGAGAGCTTGATTGTGGTGTCTCCTCTTTTCTGTCAGTCTGTCAGTGCTGGGTGACTGGCAACCCAGACAGAGGTCACCACCTTCGAAGGCTTTGGATTCCTCATGAGGCCTCAAAATAGTTACACTCCTCTCCTGCCATCCCTCCCTTGTACTCTCGCTGTCTCCAGTCCTTAACCGCTTCCTTTCACACCTTCTCCACCCCACCTCCTCGAGACAAGACATTCACTCAAATAAATTACAAACTCACAAATCAATAAGGGGATACAAACTCACAAACCAATAAGGGGATACAAACCAATAAGGGGATACAAACTTATAAACCAACAAGGGGATACAAACCAATAAGAGGATACAAACCAATAAGGGGATACAAACCAATAAGGGGATACAAACTCACAAACCAATAAGGGGATACAAACCAATAAGGGGATACAAACTCACAAACCAATAAGGGGATACAAACCAATAAGGGGATACAAACTCACAAACCAATAAGGGGATACAAACCAATAAGGGGATACAAACCAATAAGGGGATACAAACCAATAAAGGGATACAAACCAATAAGGGGATACAAACTCACAAACCAATAAGGGGATACAAACCAATAAAGGGATACAAACCAATAAGGGGATACAAACCAATAAAGGGATACAAACCAATAAGGGGATACAAACTCACAAACCAATAAGGGGATACAAACCAATAAAGGGATACAAACCAATAAGGGGATACAAACCAATAAGGGGATACAAACCAATAAAGGGATACAAACCAATAAGGGGATACAAACTCACAAACCAATAAGGGGATAGAAACCAATAAAGGGATACAAACCAATAAGGGGATACAAACCAATAAAGGGATGCAAACCAATACGGGGATACAAACTCACAAACCAATAAGGGGATACAAACCAATAAGGGGATACAAACTCACAAACCAATAAGGGGATACAAACTCACAAACCAATAAGGGGATACAAACCAATAAGAGGATACAAACTCACAAATCAATAAGGGGATACAAACCAATAAGGGGATACAAACTCACAAATCAATAAGGGGATACAAACCAATAAGGGGATACAAACCAATAAGGGGATACAAACTCACAAACCAATAAGGGGATACAAACCAATAAGGGGATACAAACTCACAAACCAATAAGGGGATACAAACTCACAAACCAATAAGGGGATACAAACCAATAAAGGGATACAAACCAATAAGGGGATACAAACCAATAAAGGGATACAAACCAATAAGGGGATACAAACCAATAAAGGGATACAAACTCACAAACCAATAAGGGGATACAAACTCACAAACCAATAAGGGGATACAAACCAATAAGAGGATACAAACTCACAAATCAATAAGGGGATACAAACCAAAAAGGGGATACAAACTCACAAATCAATAAGGGGATACAAACCAATAAGGGGATACAAACCAATAAGGGGATACAAACTCACAAATTAATAAGGGGATACAAACTCACAAACCAATAAGGGGATACAAACCAACAAGGGGATACAAACCAATAGAGGGATACAAACCAATAAGGTGATACAAACCAATAAAGGGATACAAACCAACAAGGGGATACAAACCAATAAAGGGATACAAACCAATAAGGGGATACAAACCAATAAAGGGATACAAACCAATAAAGGGATACAAACCAACAAGGGGATACAAACCAATAAAAAGGGATACAAACCAATAAGGGGATACAAACCAATAAGGGGATACAAACCAATAAAGGGATACAAACCAATAAGGGGATACAAACTCACAAACCAATAAGGGGATACAAACCAATAAGGGGATACAAACTCACAAACCAATAAGGGGATACAAACCAACAAGGGGATACGAACCAATAAGGGGATACAAACGTACAAACCAATAAGGGGATACAAACCAATAAGGGGATACAAACTCACAAACCAATAAGGGGATACAAACCAACAAGGGGATACAAACCAATAAGGGGATACAAACGTACAAACCAATAAGGGGATACAAATCAATAAGGGGATACAAACGTACAAACCAATAAGGGGATACAAACCAATAAGGGGATACAAATCAATAAGGGGATACAAATCAATAAGGGGATACAAACGTACAAACCAATAAGGGGATACAAACGAATAAGGGGATACAAACGTACAAACCAATAAGGGGATACAAACCAATAAGGGGATACAAACCCACAAACCAATAAGGGGATACAAACTCACAAACCAATAAGGGGATACAAACGTACAAACCAATAAGGGGATACAAACTCACACAGGCACATCCTCTTCTATATCCAGACCGTGCTTTGTTCACCCTTTCTCTACCAGAACGTTTTGGGGTGAACCGAAAAGGGCTCCTCTCTCATTTAGGGCACAAGGTTTTCTTGGTCTGGTCACAAGGCCCTACACATTACATAACCAGTCCTACACCAGGCCTCTAGCAGGGAGTCCCACAGACAGACAGACAGACAGACTCAGAGAGCGAGGAGTGAGTTATGAAAGACCCACTCCTCTCCTCAGCTGCAGTGGGAGGGGTCCTATTGATATAACCAAGCAGGAATTTGGCCCTCCACAATGGCACTTTCTGCCAAGAATTTGGCCTGCATGATAACATGACTCCCCTCCTCTTGGAGAAAACTTCAGGAGCATCAGTGTCTGTGTCCATTGCACATGTGTGTGTGTCCTTAGTACACATGTGTGTGCGTCCTTAGTACACATGTGTGTGTGTGTGTGTGTGTGTGTGTGTGTGTGTGTGTGTGTGTGTGTGTGTGTGTGTGTGTGTCAGAGGCAGAGGCGTCTGTGTGTGTGTGTGTGTGTGTGTGTGTGTGTGTGTGTGTGTGTGTGTGTGTGTGTGTGTGTCTGTGTGTCTGTGTGTATGTCCGCAGGGTTAACGCTGATACAGTATGTCCTCCTCTGAGGACATCACAAACTCCTTAATCACAGCTGGGCCGTTTGCCTTTTGTGGGCAATGTCAGGAGATGGTTTTAAGAGGAATTAAATGTCTAAAATAGTGGCTGGTTAAAGTCTGTTGCCAGTTCAATAACAGATAATATATTGAAAGTTCTGCACAGGGGCAATCCATCTTGGTTTGCCAAAACCCACACAAACAAATATATATTACAGATAGGCCTAAGTTGAATGGCAAACACACCCAGTAGACAAGGCATTACAATGATGGCACAATTATGGCGTAATTAGTTGGTCACACGTGTGGACAGCGTCAGAGACTAACCGTTCATTGTTATTCACTGTTGGCAATAAACTAAACCACCAAAAACAATTTATTGTTGATACAAGATTGAATAGTTCTCTCTGCAACTGGTACCTTTGGGCTGGTGTCCACTGGCCCAGATAAAGCCTCTTGTACCAAATTCCACTTATGTCAAGACTATGATAGTGTGGCTCCATAGACATCTATGGTATCAGTTATCAGATGACTATGGTAGTACCACAGTTGACTCCATTTAAATATGGAGTCACAGGCATGTCATTCAAGTTCAGTCACATATTTAGTTATTGACTAACTGAACGAGAATTAAACCTAAACCTACAAATTATTTAAATATACACTAGATGACTGCCAGGTTGCGCTGTTTTGAAGCCACCACACCTCAATCTTGGCACTCCCCCACCATTGTAAAAAATATTTTGGAAGCTAAAGAAATTAATGTATTTTTGCCACGTTTATTATATTACAAACACCTTAATACATACTTTACATTATATTATGTGAGCTAAACATAAAAAATTAACAAATATTTAAAACAAATTTAAGTATAATTTTTAAAAGGTTCTAATTTTACTGTCCCCACAACAACAAAAATACTTAAATACATGTCATTTAGTCTTTGAAAAAAATATTGGACTTCTACAGGACTTTAAATAATATAGAAGTCCATTAATTCCTATGGAGGACTGCTCCGTTTGGGGAGTGTCAATATGGCCGACCCGTGGCTTCAAAGCCTCTCATTGGCCAATACATAGCATCAACAATCCAGGGTTTATATACTTCATTGAAACCTACCTGTGGATTAATTTGATCTGGGTCTGTGATACTAAACCGTAGTGACAAGCCTATCCACGGAGACGGTCGTCACTAGTTACCACAGCCACAAAGTAATAAACCCGCTTATTTCTACAATTTCCTTCTTAAAATGTGATCTTGAACCTAACCACACCAATAACCTCATGTCAAACCTTAAATGATTACCAGAAGAAGAAAAAAAGTATGATATTGCCAATTTTGACCTTGTGGCTGTGGTAACTAGTGGAAACCCTGAAAGACTGATCCAGCACGGAAAGGGGATTCTAGGGTTTCACTCATGATTAATAGGCTACAGTGAGTTCATCACGCACCCATGCGTGGCAGTGCGAGGTGGAGAGCGAGGGGAGACGTGCGCCACAGATAGGACAAGACCACAGTTACGTTCACAACATAGACACGTTCACATCTCACATAAAACGTGTCACTCACAGACAGAATGTCGGATAGCTTAGAAGTGAGTAGAGAAATTTTGACAGAAGGCCCTCTCTCTAAATTGACAACTTTCTAACTATGAAAACCCATGTTTAGTGTGGCCTAACACGGCGTTTCAGTTTATGCCCGTAGGTTATACAATTTACATGATTTGTTCTGGATATAGCCCAGCCTTGGCTACTGCTCAAGTTAATCTACGCTACATGCGACACACGAGTCATAAAGACATGGCATCATGCGCTGTCCATATTTCCACTCGCCGTGTGACACTACTGCTGACTAGGAAACCGCATTGCCTGCAGTGGCTGGGGAGATGCATCTCACAAAATGCGCCAATTACTTACATTGTACTATACCACAGACTCAGACAGAGCAACACGAGACACAGACACTATCAAAATATGCTACACTAGCCTATTCTTAACATGGACAACATAACATAATTATGATATTGGGATAAACTTGAACGAGAGCCTCAACTCGTGGTGACATCGTTTCAGTGAATATAACCAAACAAAGTGGTGCATATACTTCCCATCCTTATAAATAACACAATGTGGGAAACTATTGCATGCGATAGCAAAATAAAAAATCACAACTCCTATTCAATTTAATCGGAAGTGAAAGATTTTCATTGTAAGAACCAGATCTACAAGTACAAGCCTAGCTATAGCCTATATAAATGGGCTAATTGAGGCAATATTACTATGTATTAGCGAAATGCGTCGTAAAATGTTGTAAAAGCTGTCAAACCAAAAGCAGAAGAGACAGAAAAACTGATGCTCTAACATGAAACAAGCAAAACTATAAACTAAAAGTTTATACACTTACCAGATTGTTGGATAAATAGGGCTAAATCAGTGGTCTTGGAAGATCATTGTCAGATATTCGCGTACGCAGCATATATAAGGAATATTTTTAAAACATAAAAAGAAAATGCCGGTAGGAAGTAGGCCTACCCCCTCGCGAGCTCTCTTTGATCCAGAAATGTAAATACAGTAAATTATCTTGTTGAGTTTACAGGCCGCTACGTCATCGGCTGAAACCCGAGTGGAGTGTGCCCATGTTTTCTTTCCGCGCACCTCCTCTGCTGCTGCTGAACTCATCACGAGTCAATGCGGGGAATCTACCGGGACGGCAACGCCGGTGAGTTAACGGGACCAGGAGCCATCTTTCGGGATTCATCCTCCTAGCAGCCTGCTCGCGCATCATCAGGGCGCCTAAAGCTTTGCTATGACAACAGAGCCTCGCAAACAGTTTGCACTCACCTGGCCACCTAACTTCCCTAACCTTCCTGACTTGGCCTATCGGCTGCTTGTACTAGACTACTAAATGACTTGATAAATGATCAAGAATGTCTTTGCCATGACTTCTGCAAAATCAACACATCAAAGTTGAAAAGATATGACCTAAACAAGACTGCATGTCCTTTAAAGAGGGTAGCCTATTGAAAAGATATGACCTAAACAAGACTGCATGTCCTTTAAAGAGGGTAGCCTATTGAAAAGATATGACCTAAACAAGACTGCATGTCCTTTAAAGAGGGTAGCCTATTGAAAAGATATGACCTAAACAAGACTGCATGTCCTTTAAAGAGGGTAGCCTATTGAAAAGATATGACCTAAACAAGACTGCATGTCCTTTAAAGAGGGTAGCCTATTCAAAAAGAATGCTTGCACTGTACATGACACTGGGCCTTATATACACAGAAAAAATATATAAATGCTACAATTTCAAACATTTTACAAAGTTACAATTCATATAAGGAAATCAGTTAATTGAAATAAATAAATTAGGCCCTAATGAGACATTTTCATCTTCCAGGAATTGTGTACAGATCCTTGTGACATGGGGCCGTGCATTATCATGCTGAAACATGAGGTGATGGCGGCAGATTAATGGCACGACAATGGGCCTCAGGATCTCGTCACGGTATCTCTGTTTATTCAAATTGCCATCGATAAAATGCACCCCAAAATGTGTTCGTTCTGCCAGCCCATACCATGACCCCACCGCCACCATGAGGCACTCTGTTCACAACGTTGACATCAGCAAACCGCTCGCCCACACTACGCCACCTGCCAGGTACAGTTGAAACTGGGATTCATCCGTGAAGAACACACTTCTCCAGCGTGCCAGTGGCCATCGAAGGTGAGCACTTGCTCACTGAAGACGGTTACGATGCCGAACTGGAGTCAGGTCAAGACCCTGGTGAGGACGACGAGCACGCAGATCAGCTTCCCTGAGATGGTTTCTGACAGTTTGTGCAGAAATTATTCGGTTGTGCAAACCCAGTTTCATCAGCTGTCCGGGTGGCTGGTCTCAGACGATCCCGCAGGTGAAAAAGCCGGATGTGGAGGTTCTGGGCTGGCGTTGTTACACGTGGTCTGCGGTTGTGAGGCCGGTTGGACGTCCTGCCAAATTCTCTAAAACGACGTTGGAGGCGGCTTATGGAGAGAAATAAACATACAATTCTCTGGCAACAGCGCTGTAAGACATCCCCGCAGTCAGCAGGCCAATTGCACGCTCCCTCAAAACTTGAGACATCTGTGGCATTGTGTTGTGACAAAACTGCACATTTGAGAGTGGCCTTTTATTGTCCCCAGCACAAGGTGCACCTGTGTAATGATCATGCTGTTTAATCAGCTTCTTGATATGCCACACCTGTCAGGTGGATGGATTATCTTGGCAAAGGAGAAATGCTCACTACAAGGGATTGAAACACATTAGTGCACAACCTTTGACAGAAATACGTTTTTGTGCATATGGAACATTTCTGGGATCTTTTATTTCAGCTCATGAAACACCGGACCAATGTTTATATTTTTGTTCAGTGTAAGTCAAAGAGCCTGTCATGACCATCATCATCAGAGTAGAGGGTTTAGATAATGCTTTCTAAAAGGATGGGATGCAAATTCACTGTCCTCATTCTCTCTCCCTCCATGATTGAGATTTAATTCACATTCCCTCTCAACCTGCAGACGCAGCATTTGGAGAAATAGCCTGAAATAGAAATAGCCTACCCCCTTCCTCCCAACCCCACACCAGTCTCTTAAAGATAAGCTTCTGATAAAGCTACCTTTATTCTATTTACAGTAGATGATTGTGAAAACCTAACATTCTCATTCAATCCCTAAACTTTTCCACTGATTGTAAAAACCTAATATTCTCACTAAGTCTCTGAAATGTTCCACTGGTCTGACTGCGTGAATGAGCGTGAGTCTATGACACACTATCAAAATCTCATTCTTCTGGCAGACAGGAGGCCCTATTGTGCAACACGCCTCAATCGGTCTTGTGTCTTCATTCATTGAGTGTGTGAGCGTAGACATTCATTCCCAGCCCCCTCGTACTAACACACAAATGCGGGTCATTTATCAGAGATGTTGACTTTGCTGTGTGTGAGAATGGTTTGTATAAAGCCCATTTCATCCAGGGATCTTCCAGTACTATACATTGTGTTGGTACAGAGAACTTACAGTCACTGTGGTGGTATTAGTGTCACAGGTGGGATCTGAATCTCGGAAATTCCCTCTTGGGCAGAGGGTGACACAGACTTTTAGGTCGCAGGCAGGGCTACCTCATTATAATAATAATAATAATAATAATAATAATAATATGCCATTTAGCAGACGCTTTTATCCAAAGCGACTTACAGTCATGCGTGCATACATTTTTGTGTATGGGTGGTCCCGGGGATCGAACCCACTACCTTAGCGTTACAAGCGCCGTGCTCTACCAGCTGAGCTACAGAGGACCACAGCGTGAGTCCTCACCTCTGCTACATTAGCTGCTGTAGTGATGTCGTCTTGCCTGAGATCTTGAGTTAGAAGTTAGATCCCATAGATTGGGTCCGGAGTTGTTCCTGGCCAGGTCCATGGATCAGTACTATTCACTCCTGGCTCTGGAAAACTACAGGGTGTGCAGACAGACGTCACATGATACATTCCAACTCCCAGTGGCGGTAAGAACTGCTATAGACACCTGGGAGTCTGGCACCATTGAAATGATTTAATTCCAAAGCAGAACCCACAGTGACTAAACAGAAACAGGGAGAAACTGTGAAGTAACCATGACAACTGAAGTATGACCATAGAAGCGTTCTAGTTTCTCTATTATTTTGTAATTCTGTGACAGTTATAATTTAAACGTGACTGACAGCGCATGCCAGAGGAGAAAAAACACACAAGTATATAAAAATATGCCATTAGATTCATATCAACAATTGAGGACCGTGGGTGCATTATTTACAGAAAAAAAAGGCAATATATACCGATATTTACATTACACAATAAAGACTTATTTCACACACTGGCAGAACGGTTACTTACAAGAGTTACTGAAATTCACTAGGATGGCAGCATGAAATTATAGTGACGGTTAGAAGTAGTTTGAATGATAAATTCTGAATGTCTTTGCCACAGTGAAATTCTACTAAATTCTGTTACTTGATTAACATGAAAGCTAGCATGGAAGTATTTTTATTTCATTTTCTACAATATAGTGTTTATAAATGTAGTATGCAGTTACTGTGAAAACGGAGGTGGGTGGGGGGGAAATATAACGGGTAGAAAGAACTTAGTTCTAAAATCCACATGGTTCCTCAGTCCCACTATGACAGCACAATGAAATGGATAGAATAACCAACAATAATTCCACACTTGGCTAAAGTACAGAGCACTTAGCAAGTACACAGAGACAGGCTTCTCCACTAATATACGTCTACACAGAGACACAGCTAGCAGCAGACGAGTATCAGGTTAACCGATTACGTTTTAGCCATTTAGCAGACGCTCCTATCCAGAGCAACTTACAGGAGCAATAAGGATTGTGCCTCGCTCAAGAGCACATCAACAGATTTTTTCCACCTAGTCGGCACGGGGATTCGAACCAGCGACCTTTCGGTTACTGGCCCAACGCTCTTAACTAGGCTACCTGTCAGGCCCGATTATCCGTTAGCCTCTTCATTGGCTCACAATGGGGGAATTAGCCTAATGCTAATGCATTTGGTTGGAGTGGTTGAAGGTGATGTCCCCAGATGGTTTGTAGGTGAGTAGGGTAGTTCTCTTGGCTTGGAGAGATGAAACACTATCGCCACTTGACCCTGAACTTGAGGACACTGGTTTGTTTGTGTGTGTTTGTATGTGTTGTTATGTTGGCTGTGCGTGTGGGTGTGTCCGAGCTCCTGTAAATCACCATCTCTTAGGGACAAAGAAAGAGAGAAAAATACATGATAAATTAAGTGCTGTAAAAAGACAAAGCTGAAATCAAAAACATAAATACTGTACAAACATATCTCTTCTACTACGGCCCCTAAAACAAATGCTTTAAAACACACTTCACTGCAGTAATGGGATGTTGTTTCATTTCTTTTAAAAACAGAAACAAATCTTTAAAATTATGAACACAAAAGTGATTTATGTGTGAGTCATAGGCTATGGAGAGACGCTGTGTTTTGTCACAAACCAGTGAAGTGTGTTTATAGTCTTAGTAGGTACCTTTGCCATATATTGCACATTGGTTACTTGTGTCCTTGTTCAGAGAACAGAGGTTTGGTGTTCAAGTTCACTTCAAACTCCTTGTTCCATCCTTTGTCCTCCCTAGGATGGAGTGTTATGATGGCTCTACTTCTAACTCCTTGTTCCATTGTAACTTCCATCATTTGGCTTTTTGCAGAGTTCACATTCCTCTTCCCATCACTCCCCTTTCACCCGGTCTTCCCCAATCTCTCTCTCTGTCCTTCTCTCTCCCTATCCTTCACCTAATTGGTCTGTCCTTCTCGCTTCTCTTTTTTCCAGTCACTCTCCCTTTTCCTCTCTCTCTCTCTCTCTCTCTTGCTTGTTCCCTCTCTCCTAGTAAAGTCTGTAGAGTTTCATTATGACAGATTCCACAGACAGCAGTACAAGTGGAGGGTGATTCACGGTGAAACACCAAGGACACATCACTCCATGCTTAACAACACACACACAGTTGCATCAGAACAAACTAAAACAACAGAAAGCTGGTTTGAAGCGACCCTGTAGTTTTTCAGTCTGGGCTAACAACACCCATGCACAGAGAGAAGGACCAAAAACACTGGACCTAATAAAAAGGGGGCGGGGTTTGAGGAGGAGGGGCGGGGTTTGAGGAGGAGGGGCAGGGTTTGAGGAGGAGGGGCAGGGTTTGTGTGCGGTTTTAGCTGAGGGTGGGGTTTAAATGGGGCAGGGGACACTCATTGGCTCAGACCTGGGGCAGGGGGCTTGGCCTCACACCCTCCAGAGCAGTATGTTGCTGGTACTGAGGGGGTGGGTTTTGATAAATGGGCCTGGCTGATTGGCTCAGACCCTCCACAGTAGTAAGTGGTTGGTACTGTCGTCCCGCCCAACTGTCTCACTGCTATTGGTCAGCCGGAAGTCCTCATAGCCGTCGCCACCTGAGATCACCAGCTGATTGGTTTTGACGGGAAGGAGGGCGGAGGCTCGACGACGAGCGGAGTCCCGCCTCTGCAGACCCCCATTACCCCCTTCAACACCACTCTGGGCTGGGTTGCCTAGGAGATAGAGGAGTTCAAAGGTCATGCATATGGAAGTATCCCTTCAAACATTGTGTAACAAATACAGTACCTGTCAAAAGTTTGGACACACTTACTCATTCCAGGGTTTTTCTTTATTTTTTACATTGTAGAATAATAGTGAAGACATCAAAACTATGAAATAACACATGGAATCATGTAGTAACCAAAAAAGTGTTAAACAAATCAAAATATATTTTATATTTGAGATCTTCAAAGTAGCCACCCTTTGCCTTGATGACAGCTTTGCACACTCTTGGCATTCTCTCAACCAGCTTCATGAGGTAGCCACCTGGAATGCATTTCCATTAACAGGTGTGCCTTGTTAAAAGTTAATTTGTGGAATTTATTTCCTTCTTAATGTGTTTGAGTCAATCAGTTGTGTTGTGACAAGCTAGGGGTGGTATACAGAAGATAGCCCTATTTGGTAAAATACCAAGTCCATTTTATGGCAAGAACAGCTCAAATAAGCAAAGAGAAACAACAGCCCATCATTACTTTAAGACATGAAGGTCAGTCAATCCGGAAAATGTCAAGAACTTTTAAAGTTTCTTCAAGTGCAGTCGCAAAAACCATCAAGCGCTATGATGAAACTGGCTCTCATGAGGACCGCCACAGGAAAGGAAGACCCAGAGTTACCTCTGCTGCAGAGGATAAGTTCATTAGAGTTAACTGCACCTCAGATTGCAGCCCAAATAAATGCTTCACAGAGTTCAAGTAACAGACACATCTCAACATCAACTGTTCAGAGGAGACTGTGTGAATCAGGCCTTCGTGGTCGAATTGCTGCAAGGAAACCATTACTAAAGGACACCAATAATAAGAAGAGACTTGCTTGGGCCAAGAAACACGAGCAATGGACATTAGACCGGTGGAAATCTGTCCTTTGGTCTGATGAGCAAAGCTGTCATCAAGGCAAAGGATGGCTACTTTGAAGAACACTTTTTTGGTCATTACATGATTCCATGTGTGTTATTTCATAGTTTTGATGTCTTCACTATTATTCTAGAATGCAGAAAATAGTAAAAATAAAGAAAAACCCTTGAATGAGTAGGTGTGTCCAAACTTTTGACTGGTACTATATGTTTGTAAGCAGTATTGGTGCTTGAAGTGACATGATTACCTGTGGTATCGGCGGGCAGAGGGAAGTTGACGTCGAAGCCTTCAGGTAGTTCTATGGAGGTGAGGAACCTCACATGGCCAGTGTGTCCGTGAGCGGAGCCCATGGGGGTTAGGGGTGACCGCAGCGTCCCTGACACAGTCCCAGAGCTGATGGCTGGGATAGACAGGGTCAGGACCACCCCTGCACTGGTCCCGATCCACAGCAGGTCCTTACAGGCCAGCAGAGCTGTGATCCTCAGACACGCTGCCTTGTGCTGCCGGATGATCGCATCCGAACCTGAGGAGGGGATAAAAATGGCAGAGAGGATAAGGTGTGTGTGAGTGTGAGTGTGAGTGTGAGAGAGAGAGAGAGAGAGAGAGAGAGAGAGAGAGAGAGAGAGAGAGAGAGAGAGAGAGAGAGAGAGAGAGAGAGAGAGAGAGAGAGAGAGAGAGAGAGAGAGAGAGAGAGAGAGAGAGAGAGAGAGAGGGGCTGAGAGGGGCTGAGAGGGGCAGAGAGGACAAACATTTTATTTAGAACTGAGATGCCATCTACTGGTTAAGAGGTGTAATGCGCTGACTCTGAATTTGTGTGTGTGTGTGTGTGTGTGTGTGTACATTGTAACTGCCATTGTTAATGCAGTAGTTTTGGACACTTATGGTGTGTGTATGTGTGCTCTGTGTTACCTGCAAGCATCTTGTGCACGGCAGGAGCCA
>NW_028163748.1:32500-67666 GCF_964263955.1 Coregonus lavaretus
GTCTCTGATGCTGAGCAGACACACCTGGCCCACGTAGCCATCACTGTTACACACCCACACCTCACTGCTGCTCTCTGGACAACTGTGGCTTGGGGAGGCACAGGAGAACTGGGGGAGGGAGACACAGGACAGGATAGGAGGGAAAGGATTATGAATGCTTAAGTAGACGTGTTCTCCATCACAAAACCCTGAGCTTTCCCATGGACAGTCAGACTGGCCAGGTAACCATGTCACACCACCGGGGTTGGGCTCAATTCCAATTGAAGGCAGTCAATTCAGGAAGTAAACTAAAATTACAATCCAATAAATCGAGAAAAGGGCATTTATTTTCAATGACTTCTAAACAAACTGAAAAGTAGAAGCTATTTAGTTATTTAATTTCAGAATGTTTTATTCAAACCACTTCCTGAATTTCCTGAATTGAGCCCAACCCTGCACACCACCAGGACAGGCTGGTCTCGCTCACCTGCATCCCGCTACGAGTCTTCATGATGGGGATAGCCTTCAGGAACTCTGGGTCCCACTGGTCCTTATTCATTGCTACACACACAGGACAAAGGAAGGGAGAGATAAAGAGGTTATTAACCTACAGTTTACTCTCAAGGGAAAGGCTCAAGTGAACTATCCATTTAATACGATGTTAAATTAACTTTTTTTTTTTTTTTACATTTTAGTCATTTAGCAGACGCTCTTATCCAGAGCGACTTACAGTTAGTTAGTGCATACATTTTAATTTTTCATAAATAACATGGGACATGTGTTTCCTCTTACCCAGTTTCTTCTTGGCATCTTCGAAGGCCTGTTGGAAGTTGCTGCGTGTGTCTGGGGAGCTGAACTCGAAGACGAAGCTGGTTTCTGCCGAGGCGGTGGTCAGCTCCAGCTTGGTTGGCAGGAAGGTCATACTGAAGGCTAGAGACTGTTTCTCTGCTAGCTCCCTGTGGACCGACGCCATCAGGTCCTTTATCGCCTCATCCAGAGACTGAGGAGAGAGAGAGAGGTTTGTTAAAGGAGGTGTGTATGAGACTGTTTCTCTGAGAGAGAGAGAGAGACAGAGCGAGAGAGAGCGAGAGAGAGTGTGCGTGTGTGTGTTGAGGGGGGGGGGGGGACTAAATGTAATTGTATATGTGTGTATGAGATTTGTTAGATGTCTATGTGTGTGTGTGTGTGTGTGTTACCTGGTGAGGGAAGCTGAGAGTCTCTGATAGTTTGCTGATCTGTCCCAGTGTACTCAGGTCCTCGTCCAGTCGACCAATCATCTTGTGGATGGTCTCTTTGTTGGTTGCCTGGGAGGGGCCTAACATACAGGAAAAGAGATGATGACATCTGACCTCTGATACTCACAGGAAACGACAGATCCCATGAGCACTGGGATACAGAAAGAACTACAGTTTAATCTCAGATACATATAAACTACACATCCCATGAGCCCTCAGGAGTCTTACTTTTCACCATCTCCACGTCCTCTAGGGGAAGTTTCCACAGGAACTTATATTTACTGGAAGTGTCGATCACACTGGCAGCAGAGTACCT
Organism: Coregonus lavaretus; assembly: GCF_964263955.1. NCBI lineage: Eukaryota > Metazoa > Chordata > Actinopteri > Salmoniformes > Salmonidae > Coregonus > Coregonus lavaretus. Next base: position 34,031 of record NW_028163748.1, read on the forward strand.
GGAACAGGGGGAGATAGAATGACGAGAGGGGAGGGAAAGAGACAGAGTTAGTTATTTCTGTGTACGATGCAATGTGTGTCAGGCAACACCAGGGGGCAGCAAGTCTCCTTTTATTTAACACTGCAAATTATGAGGTGAACCCATAGAGAATGATAGAGGCCTCTAGTGGCCAAAAGGCCATGTCAGTATGGGCATCGCCATTGAGGGCTTCAACTAATTGGGTGGGGCTTCCGACTTCATTGGCTGATCCTTCATGCCCATGCGGGTCACCAGGAGGGATCAACCAATCGTGAAGAAGAAAATGGACTACTTCAAAATGGAGATAGCCTAAAATGGCGCTGCCCATGCTGTCACAGACGCTAAAATGGCACAGCTATAAAGTCCTCTAACTGTCTCTATGGGTGAACCGAGGGTCAGTCTGGAAGCATGGTTTCGACTACTTCTACAGTCTTGCTTCGTAACTGCAGTTTAACTGACATCCGGCCAAGAAAAACAATTTCCATAGATGGACCCATAGAGCAGTTAGAGTTTAAAAAAATATCCTAATAAGACACTTTAGTCATCATCTTTGTACACAAAACATCCATTGAATTATTCAAATAATTGTTGCTGAAGACTATTTTTTTTCCCAGCACTCCACAGCCAAAGATATTACAATTTTATATTCATCCATTGTCTGGCATGTTTTTGGATGACGTGATGACGCTGCTCCCTGTGCACACTGAGTGCTAGTACGCATGTGAAGTTGGGCCGTGTAAACCGAATCCAACCCGGATATAGACGGTCCATGAATCGGCGTATGGGAACGTGAGTAGATTATGTTGAAAACAAAGGCCGGACATCTTGGACACAGTCTCTAATTATTTTATACCTCTATGTGGTGAATGTAGGGGTTAAGGGCATAACATTGCTAACTCAGATCCTAATATGAAGTATTTGAATTGTCCGCTTGATGAGGGTGTTGACTCACACAGTCCTCACTCATCTAATAGGGACTCCCAGGAGCGTTGTTAGTGAGTGGAGTGGAAAAATACAAGATGGACTGATCTGTCTGTTGCCATTCTACATTGTGACTCAGAAGCTCAAGCAGCTGCATTGCAGGTATGTGTGTGTGTGTGTGTGTGTGTGTGTGTGTGTGTGTGTGTGACTCACAGGCTCATGGAGCTGCGTCTCAGGGATCCAGACTTCCTCTTTAGTGTGGTGCAGATGAGCAGATCACTGAAGAGGAAGAGAGAACGGTCCTTCTTACCCCCCACGGTCTTCTGCAGAGAGAGAGAGAGAGAGAGAGAGAGAGAGAGAGAGACACACACAGACAGACAGACAGAGAGAGAGAGAGAGACACACACAGACAGACAGACAGAGAGAGAGAGAGAGAGAGAGAGAGAGAGAGAGAGAGAGAGAGAGAGAGAGAGAGAGAGAGAGAGAGAGAGAGAGAGAGAGAGAGAGAGAGAGAGAGAGAGAGAGAGAGAGAGAGAGAGAGAGAGAGAGAGAGAGAGAGAGAGAGAGAGAGAGAGAGAGAGAGACAGAGAGAGAGAAACTCAGTCCTATCCTTCTCATCCGTTATCTAGATTATAGATTGATATCTGTCAGAGGGCAGTCAATCGGAGGGCAGTAACTCAGCAGAGTATCTATGGTCTCTGCTGTCAGTCTTTATCTGGAAGATCATCATAACAGCACACCGTTTATCTAAATGTCAATCTACTGTCTGAGTGTCTCAGTCTCACCGCCTCCATCACCATCTCCTGTCTCAGGAACTTCCTCATTGGGTTAAGGATCTGACAGAGCGAGAGACAGAGAGAGGGAGAGAGATTATAATCATTATTACAGTGTCATCAACTTTAAGATAGCAAAAGAAAGGGCAACGTATAACAGTATCTTTAAACTTTTAAAACATTCAATTTAAAAAAATGAGAGTATATATGTGTGTCCTGACGTCTCTGACGTGTTCCACTCCCTCGATGTGGGCCTCTATCTCCTGCATGACGCGTGTCTCTCTCTCCACCTCCTCCGCAGAGCGACGCCCCTTATTGATCTTCTCAGCCAATCGCTTGATGTCTCTCTGGGCGTCCAATAGCAACGGGTGGTCTGGATGTTCCTCAGGAGTGTGCTTCAACAAATCCTAGAGAACAGGGACACACCCGATGTCACAGGAAGGACAACTACCACCCGAGCCACTGCCTGTTCACCCCGCTATCATCCAGAAGGCGAGGTCAGTACAGGTGCATCAAAGCTGGGACCGAGAGACTGAAAAACAGCTTCTATCTCAAGGCCATCAGACTGTTAAACAGCCATCACTAGCACAGAGAGGCTGCTGCCTACATACAGACTTGAAAATCACTGGCCACTTTAATAAATGGAACACTAGTCACTTTAATAATGCCACTTTAATAATGTTTACATATCTTGCATTACTCGTCTCATATGTACAGTCGTGGTCAAAAGTTTTGAGAATGACACAAGTATTGGTCTTCACAAAGTTTGCTGCTTCAGTGTTATGAGATATTTTTGTCAGATGTTACTATGGTATACTGAAGTATAATTACAAGCATTCCATAAGTGTCAAAGGCTTTTATTGACAATTACATTAAGTTTATGCAAAGAGTCAATATTTGCAGTGTTGACCCTTCTTTTTCAAGACCTCTGCAATCCGCCCTGGCATGCTGTCAATTAACTTCTGGGCCACATCCTGACTGATGGCAGCCCATTCTTGCATAATCAATGGTTGGAGTTTGTCAGAATTTGTGGGTTTTTGTTTGTCCACCCGCCATTGAGTTCTCAATGGGATTAAGGTCTGGGGAGTTTCCTGGCCATGGACCCAAGATTTCGATGTTTTGTTCCCGAGCCACTTAGTTATCACTTTTGCCTTATGCAAGGTGCTCCATCATGCTGGAAAAGGCATTGTTCGTCACTAAACTGTTCTTGGATGGTTGGGAGAAGTTGCTCTCGGAGGATGTGTTGGTACCATTCTTTATTCATGGCTGTGTTCTTAGGCAAAATTGTGAGTGAGCCCACTCCCTTGGCTGAGAAGCAACCCCACACATGAATGGTCTCAGGATGCTTTACTGTTGGCATGACACAGGACTGATGGTAGCGCTCACCTTGTCTTCTCTGGACAAGCTTTTTTTCCGGATGCCCCAAACAATCGGAAAGGGGATTCATCAGAGAAAATGACTTTACCCCAGTCCTCAGCAGTCCAATCCCTGTACCTTTTGAAGAATATCAGTCTGTCCCTGATGTTTTTCCTGGAGAGAAGTGGCTTCCTCGCTGCCCTTCTTGACACCAGGCCATCCTCCAAAAGTCTTCGCCTCACTGTGCGTGCAGATGCACTCACACCTGCCTGCTGCCATTCCTGAGCAAGCTCTGCACTGGTGGTGCCCCGATCCCGCAGCTGAATCAACTTTAGGAGACGGTCCTGGCGCTTGCTGGACTTTCTTGGGCGCCCTGAAGCCTTCTTCACAACAATTGAACCTCTCTCCTTGAAGTTCATAAAATGGTTGATTTAGGTGCAATCTTACTAGCAGCAATATCCTTGCCTGTGAAGCCCTTTTTGTGCAAAGCAATGATGACGGCATGTGTTTCCTTGCAGGTAACCATGGTTAACAGAGGAAGAACAAAGCTTCCATTCTGTTATTCTAACTCAATCAGCATGACAGAGTGATCACCTTGTCCTCGTCAACACTCACCTGTGTTAACGAGAGAATCACTGACATTATGTTTTGTGGCAGGGCTGAAATGCAGTGGAAATGTTTTTGGGGGGATTAAGTTCATTTTCATGGCAAAGAGGGACTTTGCAATTCATTGCAATTCATCTGATCACTCTTCATAACATTCTGGAGTATATACAAATTGCCATCATAAAAACTGAGGCAGCAGACTTTGAAAATGTATGTGTGTCATTCTCAAAACTTTTGACCACGACTCTATATACTGTATCCTATACTATCATAATAATGTTTACATATCTTGCATTACACATCTCATATGTATATACTGTATTCTATACCATCAATTGCATCTTAGCCTATGCCACTCTGATAATGACATTGCTCATCCATATATTTATATATTCTTATTCTATTCCTTTACTTAGATTTTTGTGTATTAGGTATTTGTTGTGGAATTGTTAGATATTACTTGCTAGATATTGCTGCACTGTCGGAACTAGAAGTACAAGCATTTTGCTACACTCACAATAACATCTGCTAACCATGTGTATGTGACCAATACATTTGATTTGATTTGATTTGATTTGACTACCAAGTAAAAGGAAGCGTCAGCTGCAACAGAATACGCCTTCATATACACATGCTTACCTTCATCTTTCATACACAGGCCTTCAACACTAAACTGGTTGACATTGGGGAAATAGCTAGGCCAGGAGAAGCCTGGGACTCGCCTAGGACTTATCCCAGTTAGGCAGAGGGAACCATGGGGAGGGGACTCACCTTGACCAGTTAGGCAGAGGGGAGGGGACTCACCTTGACCAGTTAGGCAGAGGGGAGGGGACTCACCTTGACCAGTTAGGCAGAGGGGAGGGGACTCACCTTGACCAGTTAGGCAGAGGGGAGGGGACTCACCTTGACCAGTTAGGCAGAGGGGAGGGGACTCACCTTGATCAGTTATGCAGAGGGGAGGGGACTCACCTTGACCAGTTATGCAGAGGGGAGGGGACCTACCTTGACCAGTTAGGCAGAGGGGAGGGGATTCACCTTTATCAGTTAGGCAGAGGGGAGGGGACCTACCTTGACCAGTTAGGCAGAGGGGAGGGGACTCACCTTTATCAGTTAGGCAGAGGGGAGGGGACCTACCTTGACCAGTTAGGCAGAGGGGAGGGGATTCACCTTTATCAGTTAGGCAGAGGGGAGGGGACCTACCTTGACCAGTTATGCAGAGGGGAGGGGACCTACCTTGACCAGTTAGAGCGGAGGGGACTCACCCTGACCAGTTAGGCAGAGCGGAGGGGACTCACCTTGACCAGCAGCTCATAACGGGGGATCCTCTGGACAGGCTTGATCATAAGATCACCCAGGGCCTGCTTCTCCTTGTTCTCACGCATACTGGTCTGTGGGGGGGGGGGGGGTGGAGACAGAAGAGAGAGACAGGGAGAGAGAAGAGAGAGACGGAGACAGAGAAGAGAGAGAGAAGTGAGAGACAGGGAGACAGAGAAGTGAGAGACAGGGAGAGAGAAGAGAGAGACAGGGAGAACGGGACAGAGTTCTAGTCAGACAGACATATGAGCCATACAGTGTGAATAATCTGTCTGGTTTCTCCCATAGACACTAGATGGCGATATGGTTCCACATTCTGTTCAGAGTCACCCTACTGTGACCGAGTCACTGAAGAAGACCTGTGACTTTTTAACTGTCATCATCTAGTCTGGTCAAAGGTCAGCTACAGAGGGGAGAAAAACAACAGCTGATACACTGAACTATACACAGACAGGCATGCAGGAACACACATCCACATGTTCTGAGCTCCATGTCTCAGCTCTGCCTGTGACTAGTAATCTGTGGTGACTAGTGAGGAACGGCCTCTCCCCACCTTCAGAGGCTATGCTCAAACTCTACACCCCAACCTGAGTGTTTCCTTCTGCCACGTCAGGTCTCTTGGCCCTCCCACCCCTGCTAAATGACTCAAATGTAAATGATTCAATTCAGTGGAACCTGCCTGTCACACTAGTGTGTGTGTGTGTAATCCAAAGAGCTGGGCCAGACCGCTCTACCTCAAGCCGGGTGTACACTACACTATTTTGGCCCTGATTTAGCTGTCCCAGACAGTTTTTTTGAGATTGGAGACAAAATCCCCATGTCGTTGCCTACTCTGGTCAGAGTCGCAATCTGAGGGCTACCGATCCCGTCTCTGAGAAGTCCCAGACATCCTGACCAGATATTTTCAAACATGTTTGATTTTATCGACACAAAATCTGCAATGCTCTTGTAGCATGAACGTGCAATGACAAGTTTTGAGAAAGGTGATCAGCGATAGCCAATGAGAACTCGCCAGAGAAGAAGCCAGTGAAATGATGACTGAATGTGTAGACTAGAGAAGGAGGGATGACTACTACTAGCATGCGTTTCTACCTGCCTTTAACCAAAGCCAAAGTGTCAAATCGTAACAGCTCTGAAGCTCACAAGCAATGTTATTAAATTCAAATTGTTGGCTAGATATTTCAACTCTGTATGGCAAGCGTGAATGTCTGACTGAAAACGTTTATGAGGCTGCTTTGAGCCACAGCTCGTTCCAGCTACGTTAACAATCTAATCACATCATCGCATCATTGTTTTAGTGAGACAGCGTGGTGGTATGGAAAATCCTCACGACTACGTGAAGAATCTTGTAGTGTGTGACTTCCTGTCTGTGCCACATCATTTACCGGTAGTGTGCGCACCACTATGTTGACAAGACAAACAACTACAGGAAAGACGGTCGTTTAATGTAAGGGGCTCAGCGATGTTAGGATTTTGAAAGTTGTGTAGTGTACGCCTGGCATTAGGGGATCATACACCTGGCATTAGGGGATCATACACCTGGCATTAGGGGATCATACACCTGGCATTAGGGGATCAGCGATCTAGTCCTGAGAAAACTGCCATTGGACGAGCAGGAGGGACAGGATGTGCACACACACACACACACACACACACGCGCACACACACGCGCACACACACGCGCACACAGTAGATAAAGACACTTAGAGACAAGTCCATGCATCACACTCATTTACACAAACACACTCATATCGACAGCGGACATACACACTCACCTCCAGGAACTTGAGGAATGCCGGCTTGGCCTCCTTTGCAATCCTCACTGCGTCTTTGGCGTTCAGAAAGTTATCGATATATGCTGAATAAATATTAGCAAGAATCTCTTTGGAGAACTGTGTAAAAGAGAGAAAGATAGAGAGGGGAGGTAAGAGAGAGAAAGTTAACAGGCAAACAAGAATATAAACATAATGTAAAAGGCCCCCCTCATATTAGGTTTGGTTTGCTCCTAGCATAATTTGGCTACTTGAAGCGAAAGTCTGTACCTCGCATACTCCCTTAAAAATACTTTTGCTTGAAAAACAAGAACAAAAGCGGCAATATTACTGTTTGTCCCTTTAGAGACGCCATAGCAACAACATAGCCAGTACACATCACCTCAAATAGTCAGAATTAATCTAAGATAATAATACATGTAATAAATGTTGACGTTTTTGCAGAGTAGGTCATAGTCGCGCAATTTTACATCTAACTAAGACATTTGGTGCAGTATTTCTCAAATGAAACAATGTGCATGAAAACTAATTGTCTCTTGTTGAATGACATCAAACACTACATTAAAGAATCCCGTCCATAGTTTACACTCCTACTAGGAGAAAAAAAACTACCGAACCCAAAACAAACAAAAACGTCACAAACTTTCATCATAATATATGCGCAGACTGTTTTCAAAGCATGGGACAAGCTATAAACTGACTCTGAAGGAGGGTGAATCCTGCCCGGCAACAAGTGGTTGGTGAGCCTGGCTCTGGCTGGGATTGGCCAATATGGTGATACATAGGAAGCCTCCCTCCAGGCTTAAAAACCGAAGTGAAAAGGGGATCCTCAGTGGGGAAAAGGGGATCCTCAGTGGGAAAAAGGGGATCCTCAGCGGGGAAAAGGGGATCCTCAGCGGGGAAAAGGGGATCCTCAGTGGGGAAAAGGGGATCCTCAGCGGGGAAAAGGGGATCCTCAGTGGGGAAAAGGGGATCCTCAGTGGGGAAAAGGGGATCCTCAGTGGGGAAAAGGGATCCTCAGTGGGGAAAAGGGGATCCTCAGTGGGGAAAAGGGGATCCTCAGTGGGGAAAAGGGGATCCTCAGCGGGGAAAAGGGATCCTCAGTGGGGAAAAGGGGATCCTCAGTGGGGAAAAGGGGATCCTCAGCGGGTAAAAGGGGATCCTCAGTGGGGAAAAGGGATCCTCAGTGGGGAAAAGGGGATCCTCAGCGGGTAAAAGGGATCCTCAGTGGGGAAAAGGGGATCCTCAGCGGGTAAAAGGGGATCCTCAGTGGGGAAAAGGGATCCTCAGTGGGGAAAAGGGGATCCTCAGCGGGTAAAAGGGGATCCTCAGTGGGGAAAAGGGATCCTCAGTGGGGAAAAGGGATCCTAAGTGGGGAAAAGGGATCCTCAGTGGGGAAAAGGGGATCCTCAGCGGGGAAAAGGGGATCCTCAGTGGGGAAAAGGGGATCCTCAGTGGGGAGAGATGATGGAGAGCACAAACATAGACATGCACAACACGCATTATGGCATGCTCCACACACTGACCTGCCTTTCCTCTACACAATGGAGATGAGTGAGAAGGAGAGAAAGAAATGAGAGCGGGAAAGGAAATGGAAAGAGACAGAAAGAAAGAGAGTGAGAGAGACAGACGGAGAGAAAGAGAGCGAGAGAGGGATGATAAGGGGTATGGTTTAATGGTAACAGAAATAGGCATTATGACCCCCCATGAAAAGAGCTGCCCTCTCCCTCCATCCCTCTCTCCTCCGTCCCTTCAGCAGCCTCCTGTGCTATACACCTACACAGTCACCTGTCTCCCCTCCCTCCATCCCTCTCTCCTCCGTCCCTTCAGCAGCCTCCTGTGCTCTACACCTACACCTACACAGTCACCCGTCTCCCCTCCCTCCATCCCTCCCTCCTCCGTCCCTTCAGCAGCCTCCTGTGCTATACACCTACACAGTCACCTGTCTCCCCTCCCTCCTCCGTCCCTTCAGCAGCCTCCTGTGCTCTACACCTACACAGTCACCTGTCTCCCCTCCCTCCATCCCTCCCTCCTCCGTCCCTCCAGCAGCCTCCTGTGCTATACACCTACACAGTCACCTGTCTCCCCTCCCTCCATCCCTCCCTCCTCCGTCCCTTCAGCAGCCTCCTGTGCTCTACACCTACACAGTCACCTGTCTCCCCTCCCTCCATCCCTCCCTCCTCCGTCCCTTCAGCAGCCTCCTGTGCTATACACCTACACAGTCACCCGTCTCCCCTCCCTCCATCCCTCTCTCCTCCGTCCCTTCAGCAGCCTCCTGTGCTATACACCTACACAGTCACCCGTCTCCCCTCCCTCCATCCCTCTCTCCTCCGTCCCTTCAGCAGCCTCCTGTGCTATACACCTACACAGTCACCCGTCTCCCCTCCCTCCATCCCTCTCTCCTCCGTCCCTTCAGCAGCCTCCTGTGCTATACACCTACACAGTCACCCGTCTCCCCTCCCTCCATCCCTCCCTCCTCCGTCCCTCCAGCAGCCTCCTGTGCTATACACCTACACAGTCACCCGTCTCCCCTCCCCCCATCCCTCCCTCCTCCGTCCCTTCAGCAGCCTCCTGTGCTATACACCTACACAGTCACCCGTCTCCCCTCCCTCCAGTTACACAAGCAGCCACTCTCCCCCATTCTCTTGTCACTCTTTCCCCTCTCTTACACAACCTCCCTGGCTCTATAGTATAGTATAATCTTTACAGTATAATCCCTGTCCGTTAGACTCTCTAATAATAATAATAATAATAATAATAATAATAATAATAATAATAATAATAATAAATGCCATTTAAATAATAATAATAATAATAATAATAATAAATGCCATTTAGCAGACACTTTTATCCAAAGCCACTTACAGTCATGCGTGCATAAATGTTACGTATGTATGGTCCCAAGAATCGAACCCACTATCCTGGGTCTACCAACTATACATGATGTTACTGTCGGCTGTCTGTCCAAGGAGGGAGCAGGACTGCATAGTCGGCATATAGGTTCTGTGTGTGCTATTACACGGGGTCAGGCCGGTTCAGGGCTACTGAGACAGATGTGTTTTGACAGGGTATCATCACAAGGGGTTGAACTGTAGAGGGGGAGAAGGGCTGAGGGGGGTGAGAGAGAGAGGGGGGGGGGGGGGGGGGAAGAGAAGTGAGGGGGTGAGAGAGGGATGAAGAGGGTGAGGGGCGTGAGAGAGGGAGTGGGGTGAGAGAGGGTGACATGACATCTGTGTGTAAACTGACGTCATACACACACACACACAATACACACACACACAATACACACACTCCGAGAGTTGACCTCACTGTAGCAGAAATGTCTAGCTCAAAGACAGTTCAGAGAGGTCAAGGGATTACTACTCGCTACATTCCACTAGCATGGGCTAACAATGCTACACATTCTGACTGCATTTCACTAGCATGGGCTAACAATGCTACACATTCTGACTGCATTCCACTAGCATGGGCTAACAATGCTATACATTCTGACTGCATTCCACTAGCATGGGCTAACAATGCTACACAATCTGACTGAATAGGCTAGCGATGCTACACCGGTCAGGATAAAGGAGTCAGCACGCTTCAATTAGGCTGGCGCCTAGACAAGTTTGTCCATTTTGAGACGCCGTAGCCAGTACACTTCCTCAAATTAGTCAGAATTAATCTAAGATAACTCAAGAAATCTGTCATTAATTTTGACAACTAAGTAAGATGTTTGGTGCAGTATTTCTCAATGAAACAATGAGCATGAAAACGAGTTCTGTCGTTGAATGACAACAGACTTTATTGAAGAATCACTACTGTTGACCAATCACAGACGAAGGGGCGTTGACTTCGGCTTGCCTCAAGATTTTTGTGTGTGTGCCTGGACAGCTGAAAAATGCCGAAGTCCAAAACAAACAAAAACGTCACAAACTGTTGTCATAATATATACACAAACTCTTCCTAACTGTTTCTGCTGGGAAGCAAGCATACGCCTTAAGTCTCTCTGCCCCCAGAGGGAGAGGCCTTTGTTCTTTTGGCCGTGGAGGTGTTGTTGTCTGTGTTTAGACTGGGAGGTGTGTGTGTTGGGGTGAACCAGAGGGCTACCAGCAGGTAGTTAATATGGACCAGGAGAGGAGACAGGGAGGAGACTCATGGGGAAGTCACTGTACCTTACTATTTAGGGGTGAAGTGTGTGTGTGTGTCCTGTAGCAAGAAGGCAGTGAAACACCAGGACCCCCCCCCCCCCAGTCATGATGTTTTCATCTGATTGTCAAACAATCACTTCAAAAAGGCGCTTCTGTAGTCTACCCAGGCACGTTCGTCCATTCACTAAATCATTCCAGCATCCAAAACAATGCACTGTGCACCCGTAATATGATGAACAGAAAAATATATCTGTTACAAAACACCTACGTGTATGTAATGACATTCTGTGATTGTCATTAGGCTTACACTTGTAGCCTGCGTGTTGATGCGTGGACTGCTGTCCGGGGCGCGTCTTGGTCTCGGTCACTCATTTCCGCCTTGGCAAAATGTAATTGTTCTCGTCGAACCACAACACAATTTGGAGCGTACACCACCCGGTTTCAAATCAATTCTCTCACTTTTCATGCGGCTGTGTTGTAATAGCTTACCATTGTCTTGGCATTTTGTGTTAACTGTGATAGGCTCATGTTCTACTGGTAAGGCATGCCCCCCCCCCCCCGCTATTTATTTTACTGGGACCCTACCAACTTACTTTCACCCGTGGTTTCTCCATTGTCCATTGTTCACAGTGATTGGATGGAGGGAGGTACTTACCGATTGGATAAGCAACTGGCCCACAGTCTGTCTGTCGTGCCATTGGCTGATGCAGCCGGTGACCTGTTCCAGGAAGTGCTCATGGTGCTCCAGGATCTCTGGGATCTGATAGAACATCTCATCCACCAATGAGGGATCAACTAGGGATCCACTGTCTGAATGCTTCAAAGGCCGCATATAGCCCTACAGATAGAGCGAGAGAGGCAGGGAGAGAGAGAGAGACAGACAGAGGGGGAGGGAGGGAGAGGGGGAGAGGGGGGAGGTAGAGAGAGAGAGTTAGAGGGGGGGGTAGGTAGAGAGAGATAGAGGGGGGAGGTAGAGAGAGCGATAGAGAGGGGGGAGTTAGAGAGAGAGCTAGAGTTAAAACCAGCCTTTATTGTACATAAGGAAAAGAGCCAAGAGGTTGTGAGTACTCTGTGTGTGTGTGTGTGTGTGTGTGTGTGTGTGTGTGTGTGTGTGTGTGTGTGTGTGTGTGTGTGTGTGTGTGTGTGTGTGCGCGTGCGTGCGTGCGCGCGTATGTTCTAAGACAGGCTTTGATTAAAGGAAACACCTCCGTGTCCCTATGGGCCCACAGTATCTACTAGTGATGGGGAAAAAATGGATACAGTTACATATCAGGATATTATTTTTGACAATATATCGTATCGATAATGTCGCAATATTATTTTTGAACTAGTAGGCTGTACCATAGGGCTGCTGTGGTGACCGTATTACCGCAGTAAAATTCCACGTGACCATTGAGTCGCGGTAATCTCCTCTTATGCACTCTGGACATGCGTTGGTCGTACCCATCTACCCAACTACCATCAGGTCCTAATGGCCTGGTACTCAGGGCTCCATTGTCCCTCTAACCACTCTGACATCAATGCAAATGCGATCCGAGAACCACATCAAACACGTATCATCAAAGCAGTATCACGCTTTTAAAAGTCACCTCACTGTGATTGATCAATTGGAAGAACGAAGTTCAACAGCAGGTTGAATCTGAGTGGAAAACATGGGTCCTTGTGGATGCTGTTTCAAAGCCTAACACGACGAACTGGACAGCGCTTTCTAAGGTGATGATTCATTCAAAACACCCATACGCATATTAGAGCTTATGTGCCCAAGCCTGGAAAAAAAAACCTGAATTAAAATTATGCTTGTGCTGTTATACAATACATAAACTACCGCATATTACACATGGTCTCTCAGTACGGTGATAATATGGTATGGTGAGGTCCCTCAGTACGGTGATAATATGGTATGGTGAGGTCCCTCAGTATGGTGATAATATGGTATGGTGAGGTTCCTGGCCATTCCCGGTCCTAGTATCTACAGTCTCAAATGTTTTCATTTTTCAAAACCGAGGATGTGAAACGGCCCCCTCTCTTCTTCTCTCCCTTTATTTCTTCCTCCTTCGGTCCCGCACACATAATCAACCTCAATCAACTACAGAACTGTTATCACAAAATAGAGTTCCAGTTAATATTTTCTTCCTGATAGGCACACACACACACACATTACATAGCATGACAAATATGTTTCTATTTTTGGAAAATTCCACCATTTCCCGAAACCATCCTCGTGAAATGGGAACACATCCAGGCAAGCCACAGACCCAATGAAACACGCACACATACTGCAGTGCTGCCGAGCCTTGGGCCAGTAACTGAAAGGTTGCTGGGTTGAATCCCCGAGCCGACTAGGTCAAACATCTGTCTGTGCCCTTGAGCAAAAATCTACAGGTGGCTTACTAGGTGGCTTTTTAGTCCAACAGTTAACGGAACCATGTGGTTGTACCAGCCAATCAGAGCTCTGTATTACATACTCCATTTTGGAGCTTCTGTGGAGTGGCAGTTTCACTGCATTAACTGTGGTAACCGTGGCCCCTGTTCTGTTGCTATAGGAACCCTGCCTCTGTAGCGATCAGTGACAGTGAGTTAGAAAACACAGAGACCAGCACTTCTCCTCTCATTTATATTACTATGGAGAGCAACCTGGATCTGTTTCCCCACACGTGCAGGGTACAGGCAGAATCCTCCCACTTGCCCACAATGTATATATTATGTAATGGTACCTTGTTAAAGGCTGTGATAATGAGACGTGTAGGACTGAACAATAAAGAAGCATTTCTCTAGCAGCTTCTACTGTCTGAATGAGAGGTTCCATAAATAACTGTATTTATCAAATACCAGAGAGGTTGAACATCTCTTCCATAAAGAACTATCATCAAATACCAGAGTGGTTGAAGATCTCGTCCATAAATAACTGTATTATCAAAGACCAGAGAGGTTGAACATCTCTTCCATAAAGAACTGTATCATCAAAGACCAGAGTGTCTGAAGAGAGTGAGTGTGTATGACTCTATGATAGGGTAGGAAGGGTAAAGACCATCTGTGTCTATAAGGGGGGCAGGGGTTATTTAAGGTAGGGGGTGTCTGTTTGTGGTTGGTGTGTGTGGAGGGGAGGTTGGGGATAGGGTTGTAGAAAGGGTGGGCCTGTCTCAGTGAAGGGGGTTGTTGGAAAATGGTAGGGAGGTAAGAGGGGAGTCAGAGACAGGTGGGGTAGGGTGGGTGTGGTTGAGTGGGGTTGTGGGGTGGGGGAGTTGTGGAGTGAGTGTGGGGTCTGGGTGGGGAGACTGCCTGTCTGAATGAGGCAGGTGAGATATGTGGCTAAGAGGTGAGGAAAGGGGCTCTAGCAGGATTTATTTACATTAAGACATTGCAACTTCAACCATCTGTTAGCACTGGGGGTTCCTGTGTGTGTCGTATTACCTGTATGAGTGTCCGGAGCGACTCCACGTAAGACTGCTCAGTGTCCAGGAGGGTCATCATGACATGTCTTCTCATATCCTGCAGGGGGAGACAACACTGTCAGTGCTACTACATAACACACACACACACACACACACACACAATTCGGCTCGACTGTCATCAAAATAAGGGTTTCCTGTTTACATGGCTTGGTTGGACTAACAGAGACAGTGGAAAGATGGTTCAGAGAAGTTAGTCTATCAATGAGTGAATCACTGAATGAAATGCATTAAGTTTAGTCGACAAAGAGAGAGAGAGCGAGAGAGGAGGGAGAGAAGAGAGAGACGTCATTATCTCACTTCGCTTTAGCAACAGTGGCTTTGTCATTCATGCTAATAAAGCGTATCAATCTGAGCGAAAGCGAGAGAGCGAGAGAGAGATGGAGAGGGAGGGAGAGAGAGAGAGAGAGAGAGAGAGAAAGAGAGAGAGAGAAAGAGATGGAGAGGGAGGGAGAGAGAGAGATGGAGAGAGAGAGAGGGAGAGAGAGAGAGAGAGAGAGAGAGAAAGAGAGAGAGAGAAAGAGCGAGAGAGAGAAAGAGCGAGAGAGAGAAAGAGAGAGCGAGAGAGAAAGAGAGAGAGATAGATAGAGAGCGATAGAGAGCGAGAGAGAGAGAGAGAGAGAAAAAGAGAGAGATATAGAGCGAGAGTGAGAGCGAGAGCGAGAAGAGCAAGACGGGGTGTGTCAGGCCAACCCAGCCAGCCCCCAGGTGGCTAACGAGACAAACTCTCTGTCTCTCTCACACGCATGCATTCACTGTTGCCATGCCAACCAGCAGCATCCTCCATCTTAGCCCCCCCGCGGCAACAGTTACCAGGGTTTCTGCTGGCTCTCTAGAGTTCCTTAGTGTTCCGTTCTGGCGTTATGCTAGTCACTAAATCACTAGAGCTTCCTCTTAGGCAGGCAGGGAACATCTCTGCCCCTAGAACCCACAGGGAAGAACTGTTTGACCCGCAGACCACTGCTCTGTCACAGGGTTCACAAACACACAGACACAGGATCAGAGCCAAGCCATAGGGTTCAGACTGCCTCCACTGATTATGTTGGTATAGGAGGATAAGACATTATTATATACTTCCCCAGAACAAAACATGACTAAGTCATTGATTCCAGAACACACTAGAACAAACATGACTCAACAACTATTTGTTCTAATCTCCACCTCCACCCAGCCTGACAGATCTGGTTCCTCTCAAGGGTTTCTCCAATAGGGAGTTGTTCTCTGTTTTCTCTTTATGGGTTCAGGCCCAGGTTGTGTTTTTATTTGTCGGACCCCAGGAAGACTAGCTGTCGCCATTGGCATTGGTTAATGGGGATCCTAATAAAAATCTATAAATCTATTATTAACCGGTGCAACAGGCAACCCAGACTCCCTCAACACTAGTAAACATTACCCTAAATACCAGATAGCTAGAGGCTCTCACACACAACTTCCTCTTCATGAGAACTTCCATATTTTCCTGCTCCGTGCCCCCTGCCTACCCACTGTGACCTAATAATAACCACACAATAACATCCCAAAAATAACATCCCACATTTCCACATTTAGACCTGGGCATCTGGATCTCCCACAAGGCTCAGCATGTGTCCCTAGCCTGAGGAGGGTGACAGTGCCCTGTCACTGCAAAGTAGCAAGTGATTTACTGTGTGTGTGTGTGAGAGAAAGAGAGACAGAGAGAGAGAGCGGAAAGAGATGGCTTTGCTAGATATTGCTGCATTTCACTGCACTTGCGATAACATCTGCAAAACTGTTTATGTGACCAATAAACTTTGATTTGATTTGAGAGGGGGGGGAGAGAGAGAGAGAGAGAGAGAGAGAGAGTGAGCGAGCGAGAAAGTGAGAGAGAGGGAGAGAGAGAGAGAGAATGAGAGAGAGAGAGAGAGAGAGAGAGAGAGACAGAGACAGAGACAGAGACAGAGACAGAGAGACAGAGAGAGAGACAGAGAGAGAGAGAGAGAGAGAGAGACAGAGAGAGAGACAGAGAGAGACACAGAGAGAGACACAGAGAGAGACACAGAGAGAGACACAGAGAGAGACACAGAGAGAGAGAGAGAGAGAGAGAGAGAGAGAGAGAGAGAGCGGAAAGAGATGGCTTTGCTAGATATTGCTGCATTTCACTGCACCTGTGATAACATCTGCAACTGTTTATGTGACCAATAAACTTTGATTTGATTTGAGAGGGGGGAGAGAGAGAGAGAGAGAGAGAGAGAGAGAGAGAGAGAGACCTGAGGTCAACAAGGCTTCCGTTTGCGGAATAAAAAACTAAACACACTCTAGAAACAAAACATGTTGTCCAGTGGACAGCTGGTGACTGTTCAGTCCATTACCCTGGGATATCATGCCAGCTTGTTATAGGCCTACATTAAAATCAGTTTTATCATGTCAATCTGCCATAGCATGACCAGACACACACATACCTCTCAGAGTGACTGCCTTTACAGAACGATCAACAGCAAATGGAGGCACAACTGGAGGATGTTCCCTGCTGTGTCACACAAAAACTGACACACACACACACACACACACACACACACATAATTACAAACACACGTTTCTGGTATTGAGAACAGTAAGCTACATTGTGGTTTGTGAAGGTCTACCTCAGACAGTGACCTTTGACCCCGTCTGTTGGATATAAGGCATGTTACAGGAGGGTGAGGGAACTCCCTGCAGTCTAAAGCTTAGTGAGACTATCTGCGTGAAGAGGCTTGTGTGTGTGTGTGTGTGTGTGTGTGTGTGTGTGTGTGTGTGTGTGTGTGTGTGTGGTAAAACAAGAGGGGTGTTCCTGAAACAATGAATGTTGTTCTTTTAGGTTCCAGCTGCCTTGATTGGATTACACACACGACCGCGGTGGAAGTGGGGGAGTGATGGCCAGAATGTTGGTTTCATTTTGGTCACGGGATTGTCGAGTTTAAAAGGTAGAATCCTTAGTTGCTACAGCCATGTTGTGACTTATAAATTCATGATATATACACATTGACTCTTGAAGATTATAAACTGGGTGGTTCAAGCCCTGAATGCTGATTGGCTGAAAGCCGTGGTAGATGAGACCGTATACCACGGGTATGACAAAACATTTATTTTTACTGTTCTAATTACATTTGTAAATAGAAATAAGGCACCTCGGGGGTTTGTGTTATATGGCCAATATCCCACAGCTAAGGGCTGTGTTCAGGCACTCCGCGTTGCATCGTTCAGAAGAACAGCTGCTTAATATACACTGAACAAAAATATAAACGCAACATGTAAAGTGTTGGTCCTATGTTTCATGAGCTGAAATAAAAGATCTCAGAAATGTTCCATACGCACAAAAATAGTATTTCTCTCAACATTTGTGCACACATTTATTTACATCCCTGTTAGTGAGCATTTCTCCTTTGCCAAAACAATCCATCCACCTGACAGGTGTGGCATATCAAGAAGCCGATTAAACAGCATGATCATTACACAGGTGCACCTTGTACTGGGGACAATAAAAGGCCACTCTAAAATGTGAAGTTTAGTCACACAACACAATGGCACAGATGTCTCAAGTTTTGAGGGAGCATGCAACTTGCATGCTGACTGCACGAATGTCCACCAGAACTGTTGCCAGGTAATTTAAAGTTCATTTCTCTACCATAAGCCACCTCCAATGTTGTTTTAGAGAGTTTGGCAGTACGTCCAACTGGCCTCACAACCGCAGACCACGCCAGCCCAGGACCTCCACATCCTGCTTCTTCACCTGCGGGATCGTCTGAGACCAGCCACCCAGACAGCTGATGAAACTGAGGAGTATTTCTATCTGTAATAAAGCCCTTTTGTGGGGAAAAACTCATTATGATTGGTTGGGCTGGCTCCCCCCTGCCCAGTCATGCGAAGTCCATAGATTAGTGCCTAATGAATTCATTTCAATTGACTGATTTCCTTATATGAACTGTAACTCAGTAAAATCGTTGAAATTGTTGCATGTTGCGTTTATATTTTTGTTCAGTGTAAATTATAAATGCCTCATGAGCTTAGTTCAACTGTCGTACCCCATCAGAACCTAAAATCACTTTAACTCTACCTACATGTACATATTACCTCAATTACCTTGACTAACCTGTGCCCCCGCACATTGACTCTGTACCGGTACCCCCTGTATATAGCCTCACTACTGTTATTTTACTGCTGCTCTTTAATTATTATTTTTTAAATCTATTTTTTACTTAACACTTATTTTTCTTAAAACTGTATTGTTGGTTAAGGACTTGTAAGTAAGCATTTCACAGTAAGGTCTACACCTGTTGTATTTGGCACATGTGACAAATAACATTGGCTTTAAAAAAGCTTGTATATCAAATCAAATGTTTGTAAACAAAGTAAATGTAAATAAACACTATATAGCCTCAAAACAGGGTTAAAACTATAATTTTGATATCATGGATGGTCAGTCCTTGCATCCACAGCTCTGTCTATGAATTTGAGAGTGGTTACATTTCTCCAGGCCTATCCCTCAGCTTTTTACCAAAACAGAGGGGTGGGGTTTCTGCTTTGTTATTGTTTCAATTAAGGACTTTAAAAGCCACAGCAGATAAAGGCAAGACGGAGAGCAGAAGGTGGATGTGATCATTATTAATTCTAAATTACCAGGTGAGAATCAGTTAATCTGGCGACATGGATTAGATTAAAAAAAGAAACATGTGCTCACACACACACACACACACACACACACACAATATAATAACAGCCCAATATGGTTGCTGGCCTTCAGTTCAAAGGAAGGGGTTTAGCCTGTGGGACTAGGATCGTTTTGATTGGCTGAGAGGCCTAAGCCCTGCTCCCTCTGATGGCTTTGATTGGCTCCGAAGCTTTAGTCTGTCTGTTATTATGATTCTTAGAGGGGATAGGGGATTGTGTGTGTGTCATGTCAGAGCAGACCGCAGGGGGCCTCTACTGAACCTCGACCGCTCAACTCACTGCTCAGAACGTTTACCAAATGTTACCATTACACACACACACACACACACACACACACACACACACACACACACACACACCCCTAAACTAAGTCCAGCCACGACAGAACAGGACAGATCCGTCCCACAGCAGCCCACACCTGTCAATCAACCTGAGCTAGCTCCCATCAGAGTGTTAACCAATTAGATCTACTCTCCTAATGCTTCACAAACTAGCACCTGAGAGAGAAGGAGTAGAGAGATGAGAAATAGAGAGAGGGAGAGAGAGAGTAGAAGGAAAAGAGACAGCAGAGTGAAAAGATAAGTTAGAGGAGGAGAACTGAGACAGAAAAAGAGTGAAACCCTCTCCCCTCTCTCTGTCGTCATTGCCCCTCTCCCTGGCGACAGTAGTCCCTAACAACCACTCTCTCTAGCAACAGCAACATTACTCAACACCCCCCTTCTACTTCCCACGTTAGACATGGCAGTATGAGGGACAACATTTCCTGGGTAGCTATGGCAATACTGGTATGGTGAAAGCCCTAGGTATGGTAGCTATGGCGATACTGGTATGGTGAAAGCCCTAGGTATGGTAGCTATGGCGATACTAGTATGGTGACAGCCCTAGGTATGGTAGCTATGGCGATACTAGTATGGTGACAGCCCTAGGTACAGTATGGTATTTATGGCGATATTGTTATGGTGACAGCCCTAGGTATGGTAGCTATGGCGATACTGGTATGGTGAAAGCCCTAGGTATGGTAGCTATGGCGATACTAGTATGGTGTCAGCCCTAGGTATGGTAGCTATGGCGATACTAGTATGGTGTCAGCCCTAGGTACAGTATGGTATTTATGGCGATATTGTTATGGTGACAGCCCTAGGTATGGTAGCTATGGCGATACTAGTATGGTGTCAGCCCTAGGTACAGTATGGTATTTATGGCGATATTGTTATGGTGACAGCCCTAGGTATGGTAGCTATGGCGATACTAGTATGGTGTCAGCCCTAGGTATGGTAGCTATGGCGATACTAGTATGGTGTCAGCCCTAGGTATGGTAGCTATTGCGATGCTGGTATGGTGACAGCCCTAGGTACAGTATGGTATTTATGGCGATATTGTTATGGTGACAGCCCTAGGTATGGTAGCTATGGCGATACTGGTATAGTGAAAGCCCTAGGTATGGTAGCTATGGCGATACTGGTATAGTGAAAGCCCTAGGTATGGTAGCTATGGCAATACTGGTATGTGAAAGCCCTAGGTATAGTAGCTATGGCGATACTGGTATGGTGAAAGCCCTAGGTATGGTAGCTATGGCGATACTGGTATGTGAAAGCCCTAGGTATAGTAGCTATGGCGATACTGGTATGGTGAAAGCCCTAGGTATGGTAGCTATGGCGATACTGGTATAGTGAAAGCCCTAGGTATGGTAGCTATGGCGATACTGGTATGTGAAAGCCCTAGGTATGGTAGCTATGGCGATACTGGTATAGTGACAGCCCTAGGTATGGTAGCTATTGCGATGCTGGTATGGTGACAGCCCTAGGTACAGTATGGTATTTATGGCGATATTGTTATGGTGACAGCCCTAGGTATGGTAGCTATGGTGATACTGGTATAGTGAAAGCCCTAGGTATGGTAGCTATGGCGATACTGGTATAGTGAAAGCCCTAGGTATGGTAGCTATGGCGATACTGGTATGTGAAAGCCCTAGGTATGGTAGCTATGGCGATACTGGTATAGTGAAAGCCCTAGGTATGGTAGCTATGGCGATACTGGTATGTGAAAGCCCTAGGTATAGTAGCTATGGCGATACTGGTATGGTGAAAGCCCTAGGTATGGTAGCTATGGCGATACTGGTATGGTGACAGCCCTAGGTATGGTAGCTATGGCGAAACTGGTATGGTGACAGCCCTAGGTATGGTAGCTATGGCGATACTGGTATGGTGACAGCCCTAGGTACAGTATGGTATTCATGGCGATACTGTTATGGTGACAGCCCTAGGTAAGGTAGCTATGGCGATACTGGTATCGTGAAAGCCCTAGGTATGGTAGCTATGGCGATACTGGTATGTGAAAGCTCTAGGTATAGTAGCTATGGCGATACTGGTATGGTGAAAGCCCTAGGTATGGTAGCTATGGCGATATTGGTAAGGTGACAGCCCTAGGTATGGTAGCTATGGCGATACTAGTATGGTGACAGCCCTAGGTTTGGTAGCTATGGCGATACTAGTATGGTGACAGCCCTAGGTATGGTAGCTATGGCGATATTGGTATGGTGACAGCCCTAGGTACAGTATGGAATTTCTGGCGATACTGTTATGGTGACAGCCCTAGGTATGGTAGCTATGGCGATACTGGTATGTGAAAGCTCTAGGTATAGTAGCTATGGCGATACTGGTATGTTGAAAGCCCTAGGTATGGTAGCTATGGCGATACTAGTATGGTGACAGCCCTAGGTATGGTAGCTATGGCGATACTGGTATGGTGAAAGCCCTAGGTATGGTAGCTATGGCAATACTAGTATGGTGACAGCCCTAGGTATGGTAGCTATGGCGATACTGGTATGGTGACAGCCCTAGGTATGGTAGCTATGGCGATATTGGTAAGGTGACAGCCCTAGGTATGGTAGCTATGGCGATACTAGTATGGTGACAGCCCTAGGTATGGTAGCTATGGCGATACTGGTATGGTGAAAGCCCTAGGTATGGTAGCTATGGCGATACTAGTATGGTGACAGCCCTAGGTATGGTAGCTATGGCGATACTGGTATGGTGACAGCCCTAGGTACAGTATGGTATTTATGGCGATACTGTTATGGTGACAGCCCTAGGTATGGTAGCTATGGCGATACTGTTATGGTGACAGCCCTAGGTATGGTTGCTATGGCGATACTAGTATGGTGACAGCCCTAGGTATGGTAGCTATGGCGATACTGGTATGGTGAAAGCCCTAGGTATGGTAGCTATGGCGATACTAGTATGGTGACAGCCCTAGGTATGGTAGCTATGGCGATACTGGTATGGTGACAGCCCTAGGTACAGTATGGTATTTATGGCGATACTGTTATGGTGACAGCCCTAGGTATGGTAGCTATGGCGATACTGTTATGGTGACAGCCCTAGGTATGGTTGCTATGGCGATAGCAGGCTAGATACAGTATGGTAAACTGTCCTCCATTCCCTTCCCTCTGTCTCCTCACTGAACCTCTCCTCCTACTTCATGTCCTCCGCTTCCTTTCTTTTCTCTCTCTCCTCTCCCTGGCTTTTCCAGTCAGGTAAATCCTCTCTGTGTGGATTAACAGTCTGTGTGGACAGATTACGGATTTATAACTGGGGGGGGAGTGAAGAGTGGGCTGCCCTGATCAATGTCCACAAATGACAGGAAGAACTAAGGCTTACAAGAACTACAGGGACATTTACTTCCCATGTTCTATGGAAGAAAGGAGAAAGACACACATGTTGCTTGGTTAATGGGGGCATGAGAGAGAAGTTACATTTGGTGATAAGAATATTCAGAGATACATACACACACAGACAGCCAGGTAGGCAGGCAGGGGAGGGTATGCTGGGTGTGGGAGAGAGGCGGTAGGTGATGGGACTAATCGTATGATTCACTCAGCTCTAATTCTATTACAGAGATATGACCCTGCAGAGAGAGAGAGACAGAATACCTGACCACTGTGACTGACCCAAACTTAAGGAAAGCTTTGACAATGTACAGACTCAGTGAGCAGGCTATGTGCACACTGCCCACAAAATGAGGTAGAAACTGAGCTTCACTTCCTAACCTCCTGCCAAATGTATGACCATATGAGAGACATATATTTCCCACAAATTACACAGACCCACAAAGAATTAGAAAACAAATCCAATATTGATAAACTCCCATATCTATTGGGTGAAATACCACAGTGTGCCATCACAGCAGCAAGATTTGTGACCTGTTGCTACAAGAAAAGGGTAACCAGTGAAGAACAAACGCCATTGTAAATACAATCTATATTTATATTTATTTATTTTTGCACATAATGACATTTGAAATGTCTTTATTCTTTTGGAACTTTTGTGAGTGTAATGTTTACTGTTAATTTTTATTGATTATTTCACTTTTGTTTATTATCTATTTCACTTGCTTTGGCAATGTTAACATGTTTCCCATGCTAATAAAGCCCTTAAATTGAATTGACAGACAGAGACCGAGAGATAGAGAGAGAGAGAGAGACAGAGGGGGAGACAGACACAGAGAGAGATGGAGACAGAGAGAGACAGAGAGAGACAGAGAGAGAGAGAGACAGACAGAGGGAGAGATAGACAGAGAGAGAGAGAGAGAGACAGAGAGAGAGAGAGACAGAGAGACAGAGAGAGAGAGAGACAGAGAGGGAGAGAGAGAGGGAGAGACAGAGACAGACAGACAGACAGACAGACAGAGAAAGAAGCGAGACAAGAGTTAGAAGAGGAGATGAAGGGGGGAGAGAGGGAAAGAAACATGAAAGTAGCATAATTTCCTTAACCCAACAAGAATTTGATGGAAGCTGTGATCGTGCCCAAGATTTCAAAGGTGAGTCACAACCACCCACACAACTACAGATGTCTCTCTCTCTTCTCAGTCTCTCTCCATCCCTGCACTCGATTTCCCATTGCCCCTCACTCTCACTTTATTTATTCATCACATAGGAGTTCACATCTACACACAGAGAGAGAGAGAGAGAGACACAGAGAGAGAGCGAGAGACACACAGAGAGAGAGAGAGAGCGAGAGAGAGAGAGAGAGCGAGAGAGAGAGAGAGAGAGAGAGAGAGAGAGAGAGAGAGAGCGCTGGGGGGAAGAGCAGCTTGTTTTGCAGGTATATTGTTATTCTAGTTTCTGCCAATGGCTGAGTCTGACTCTGTGAGAGAATGTGCATGTGGGAGGAGAGGAGAGCGGGATGGAACAGGGATGAGTGTAGGAAGGGAATACCCTTCAGACATAGACACAGAACCACACACACTGATCTACCTCGCCGTGATTCTGAGGGCTCACGGCTCCAAGACCATTCCCGTTTGCTACATTTCCATTGGCACTCCCAGTTCCATTCCCGTTAGTGTTCCTATTGCGTTCAGCTGCATCCCTGTCCATCAGTTCCTCTCCTCCTCTTCCTCCCTCCTCTCTCTCTTCTCTTCCTCCATCGCTGGCGTTCTCTCCATTCTCTTGC
This sequence comes from Coregonus lavaretus, assembly GCF_964263955.1. Classification (NCBI taxonomy): domain Eukaryota; kingdom Metazoa; phylum Chordata; class Actinopteri; order Salmoniformes; family Salmonidae; genus Coregonus; species Coregonus lavaretus. Next base: position 58,485 of record NW_028163748.1, read on the forward strand.
ATCTCCTCCAGCGCGATAGAGAACTGGGCAAGGGTGCGAACCATCTGCAGCATACGGAACAGCCTGTGTGTATCTACACACACTCACACACACACACCCTGCACACCCGAAAACAGATGACTGATGTGTCTATACACACAACCCAAAAGACACCCACGATACGCCCCCAAAAACAATAGCTCACCCACAAATTGCCCCCACCCTCCCCTTCTCCCCTTGGCCCAGAAGCTCACTGGTCATTCCGGAAGAGTGGGAAAATCGCCGCCCCTCCTCCCCGTTTCAAATCCAAAAATACACCCCCCTCTCTCCGGGTTGTCCCCCTCCTCTCCAAAAGATCACAGATCCTTTAAATCCTTTAAGTCCAGTGGTCAGTCTGTCCTTCAGGAATTATCCCCATCTACACCCACGTTCCAAAATTCCTGGTTCTCCGCGTCCACTCCGATGTCTTCTGGTTCTCCGCGTCCACTCCGATGTTTTCTGGTTCTCCGCGTCCACTCCGATGTTTTCTGTGAGTGTGTGTTTTCCTGTAGCTCTGCCCAGGCAGTTAGCGCCGTATGTGTGTGAGATGTCGAGCACTCTCTCTGTGGCCGTGTGTGTGAGTCTGTGTGAGTTTTGAGTGTGTGTGTGTGTGTGTATAATGAAAGGCAGCAGGCAGGGCAGATGCTTACCGCTCAGCCCAGCGCAGGCAGACTCAACCAATCCATCCCAGAGTAATTGATCTGAGAGGAGAGCAGCCAGACTCTGCGAGATGATCACAGAGCCATCTACCCGTTTCTCAGGCGGATTTAGTCGAGCTCAGACAGAGGACAGAAACGCTAGGTAATGCTTACAGGTCACCATGGTAACATGGAGGTTGGAAATTCAACGATTCACAGTGAACACAAACACACGTTCGTACGTATGTATGCACACACACACACAAAGAGACGCAGAATAGGATTAGCCTGGGGGTTGGTGGTTATCGCTCAGGACTTCTAAGTGACGGGCAACACAATCTGCAAAGATCTCTGGGTATCTGACTGAGATATACATCTGAGAAATACACTTTTTGCGGAGTTCAAAATTCAGCACACATGCTGTGACAGCTTTTACACACTTACTAAATCTACATGTTCTCTGCTATTAGGAACTAAACACACACTCTTCATATACAATTACACACACTGTGGTGTCGAGGGCCAAGGGAGCACACACACACACACACACACATACACACACACACAGATCAGAGAGACAAATAGGAAAGGTCAGTAAAGGTTAGTAAAAGTTCGCCCGGGGCAGGAAATGGGGCACCTTTCATCACAGTTGCCATACCTACAGAAGATTCTGAGGTACCAGACAAGTGACTACTGCTGGACAGAAAAAGGACGGACGTGCATACGCACGCAACACACACACAGGCGCACGCAACACACACACACACACACACAAAGCTTTGCCTCAAAAGCCCCGCTCATTAAAGTCAAAACCTACATCAGAGAGATCAGCAACTCAATTATCTCCTCTCCTCAACACACCTCACCCTCTATGATAGCCCCTCTTTAGTTGCAATGAAAGATTAAGAGCTGGTGCTGTTTTGGAGGAGTTGATGTTTTGATTGGGCTTGTTTTGGAGGAGTTGATGTTTTGATTGGGCTTGTTTTGGAGGAGTTGATGTTTTGATTGGGCTTGTTTTGGAGGAGTTGATGTTTTGATTGGGCTTGTTTTGGAGGAGTTGATGTTTTGATTGGGCTTGTTTTGGAGGAGTTGATGTTTTGATTGGGCTTGTTTTGGAGGAGTTGATGTTTTGATTGGGCTTGTTTTGGAGGAGTTGATGTTTTGATTGGGCTTGTTTTGGAGGAGTTGATGTTTTGATTGGGCTTGTTTTGGAGGAGTTGAGAGTGTTGAAACCCAGAGACAGGAGTGTGTCTGTTTATTGTGAAACTCTCCTCCCTCAAACAAGGCATTGAGGGGTGTGTGGTGAAGGCTGGTATCTGTGTCTGTCTGTGTGTCTGTAAACCCTGACAAAAATAAATAAAAAGACCATGATTTGGGGGATTTTCACGAAATGTTATCATAGAATGGTCCTTTGGAGGAAGGATTGTTGACATATATTTGACATTTCTATCTAAAGCATAATTGATACATAATTTATCAACTGGCACCCAGGGTAGGTCTCGTCTGAGTTAAAACACAAATCTACAGGTTACTGCCAAAATAAAGGAAACCCCAACATAAAGTGTCTTAATACCGCGTTGGGCCACGACGAGCCAGAACAGCTTCAATGTGCCTTGGCATAGATTCTACAAGTGTCTGGAACTCTATTGGAGGGATGCGACACCACTCTTCCATGAGAAATTCCATCATTCTGTGTTTTGTTAATGCTGGTGGAAAACGCCGTCTCAGGCGCCGCTCCAGAATCTCCCACAAGTGTTCAATTGTGTTGAGATCTGGTGACTGAGACACAGACACCCTTTAAACCCCCTCTGCTCCTTTGAGACCCCTCTTTCAAAGTCACTGAGATCTCTTCTTCTAGCCATGGTAGCCAAAATAATGGGCAACTGGGCATGTCCCTGAGCATGATGGGATGTTAATTGCTTAATTAACTCAGGAGCCACACCTGTGTGGATGCACGTGCTTTCAATATACACTTGTTTACTCAAGTGTTTCCTTTATTTCGGCAGTTACCTGTACATTGCCCATGTAAAATACATGTCTAAATTACACTGACTCTCAGTTGAGAGAACATAGCAGTAAAACGGCAATAAACCTTCAACCACACAAAAGTTGTAGGCCTCATAACCCCACTCTTCATACAACCAAAAATAAAATAACTAACCTTAGGATCTAACGGTTTAAATATTTAAACCTGGGCACACACACACACACACACACACACACATAATATACACAGACACACACTCTCTCAAAATGGGCGAATACGAGATTGCTGTTAAAGTGGTTACTGGTGTGCAGTGGTCAGACCTCACATTTCCTCCCTACCCTGCTAAAATATGTGTGTGTGTGTGTGTGTATGTGTGTGTGTGTGTGTGTGTGTGTGTGTGTGTGTGCATTCAAATATCCCTGAGTTTTCATGCTTGGGTGACCCCTCTCACTCTGCCCCGCCTCCACCCTGCTAGTAGTTAAAAGACAGAAGGATTGGATAGCTGTTTTGTCATAAAACAGACCAGGTCCAAACAGTTCTGGGTTAACCGAGATTAGAGCCAGACCACTGCTTCCTATTGGGTTTAGTTCCCAGATGAGAGTGACCAATCTAAAGCTGCTGTAACTATTATAACCTGTAGCTCAGTTGGTGGAGCATGGCGCTTGCAACGCCAGGGTTGTGGTTTCGATTCCCACGGGGGGGCCAGTATGAAAAATGTATGCACTCACTAACTGTAAGTCGCTGTATGTCCTTTGGGTGGTGGACCATTCTTGATACACATAGGAAATTGTTGTGCGTGAAAAACCCAGCAGCGTTGTAGTTCTTGACACACTCAAACCGGTGCGCCTGGCACCTAATACCATACCCCGTTCAAAGGCACTTAAATATTTTGTCTTGCCCATTCACCCTGTGAATGGCATACATACACAATCCATGTCTCAATTGTCTCAAGGCTAAACAAATCCTTCTTTAACCTGTCTCCTCCCCTTCATCTACACTGATTGAAGTGGATTTAACAGGTGACATCAATAAGGGATCATAGCTTTCACCTGGATTCACCTGGTCAGTCTATGTCATGCAAAGAGCAGGTGTTCCTAATGTTTTGTACACTCAGTGTATGTGTGTGTGTGTGTGTTTGAACATTGTTCTGAGGCTAGGTCTCAGGAGATGGTTTACACACACACAAAGGGGTGTGTGTTGAGAGACAGTATGATAACGGAGAGATGGGGACAGAGCCAGTGTGTGTTTTTGAGTTAGAGCTGCTTGTCTGTCAGCTGGTGCCAGGTGTGTGTGGGGCTGGGAGCGCTATGGTGCCACGCTCAATATCTTCCCCGTGTCAATAATAACTGACAGGCTCATGAGAGATGTTCCAGGAAAACAGAAGGTTCCCAGCTCTTTAGCACCGTGGGGGGGGTTCGCAATGAGACAAACAAGGGAGAGGGAGAGCAGACGTGCGCGCATACACACTTCAAGAAGGGACAGCATACGCCATTCATACTCATTAATGAGTTAGCTTGCGCGCTGACTTCAGTCGCCAGTTGTACTGCGTTTCCTCCGACACATTGGTGCGGCTGGCTTCCGAGTTAAGCGAGCAGTGTGTCAAGTAGCAGTGCGGCTTGGCAGGGTCGTGTTTCGGAGGACGCATGGCTCTCGACCTTCGCCTCTCCCGAGTCCGTACGGGAGTTGCAGCGATGGGACAAGACCGTAACTACCAATTGGATATCACGAAATTGGGGAGAAAAAGGCATAAAAAGTTACATGAACTATGAACTACCCGCGTCCCCAGGCTTTTGCTCATTTGGGCCCAGAGTCTGTTTATGTGGCGGCAGAAACGCTAAGGCTCGTGGTTAGTGTAGCTTTTGGTGCTCTTTGAAACTAGGAACTGATGGTAAAAACACGACTTCTCAACACATAGGTTGAAACAGGGAGAAAATAGAATGTCTACGTTGCACAGTAATATCGCTAATTTTTAATATCAGCACGGGTTACGAGGATTGAGAATGCAGTTCCGGAACCACTCATTGGAGCCCTGTTAGCATTTAGCAAAATAAAATCTAAACCCGAAAAGGACAACTCCTAAATATTATGCAGCGAAAACAGCCAAATATATCCAAATCGGATTTTAGTAACGACATTGTGGGCCTGTTAGAACACACAAATCATGACAAATATCTACTTAGTTAAATCAGCTTTTTTTGAATGGCCGCCAATGATGGCATCCTTGTTCGATGCCCCACGGTCTGCGTTCTATTAATCTCTTTACCACATGTATGGTAAGAGTGATGGGGGGGGGGGGGGGGGGACGACAAGATAGACTCTTAACGAGACACTGATAATGGAGAATGCTCTTAAGGTCTAACTCAGAAATAACAGGTAACTAGATCCCTCCACTCCCTATATACAGCCTTCTGGGGGAGCGCGTGTGTGGGTGTGTGGGTTTCCACTACAGTGAAAGGACTCTTTGTTGCTGACAGGAGAGGTAGAGGGGAGAAAATTGCTACTCGAGTGAGACTGTGTGGAGGGAGCCTCGCTAGGAACGCAACTTCACACACTTACAAACTCACACGCGTGAGCATGCATTTAGAGGAAGAGACACAGCAGCACAGACAGAACCTAAACAGGACACACGACATGTTGACAACTACCTTTGCCATTAAAGCGTGATATGAGAGGGAAGAGGCCACACACACAGATAGTTCTTATTTAGTTATTCTTCTGAGAATTGAGATACAAAACCAGCCATTGAGTCCTAATCTAAACGTAGGGGAACCCCATACACATATAGGGGAACCCCATACACATATAGGGGAACCCCATACACATGCAATCACATCAGAACACAATGAAAAGATGACAGCCTAATCACTGATTGGATATAGATGTACTTATTAGTTGGATCGGATTGTAGACTGCATTACACCCCCGCCCCCCTCCTGCTCCAGGTAGAAGTTAACCTGAGGCACAGATCTAGGATCAGTTTACCCTCCCAGAGTCTAACCCTACCTATTAGCAGGAACACCTCCAAACTGACTTGAGATCATTGTCTAGGAGCAACTTCCCCGCCCCCAGAGGCCTATCCCACAATGCAGATACCCATCAGCTAAAAAGCCCAATCTCTCTGTTACCTTAACCCCAAACCCTCTCCCCCTAGCTCCCTCCCTCCCTCTAGCTCCCTCCCCCCCTCCCCCTAGCTCCCTCCCTCCCTCTCCCCCTAGCTCCCTCCCTCCCTCTCCCCCTAGCTCCGTCCCCCTCCCTCTCCCTCCACTCCCCCTAGCTCCCTCCCTCCCCTCCCTCTTCCCCTAGCTCCCTCCCTCCCCTCCCTCTCCCCCTAGCTCCCTCCCTCCCTCTAGCTCCCTCCCCCCCTCCCCCTAGCTCCCTCCCCCCCTCCCCCTAGCTCCCTCCCTCCCTCTCCCCCTAGCTCCCTCCCCTCCCTCTTCCCCTAGCTCCCTCCCTCCCCTCCCTCTCCCCCTAGCTCCCTCCCTCTCCCCCTAGCTCCGTCCCCCTCCCTCTCCCTCCACTCCCCCTAGCTCCCTCCCTCCCCTCCCTCTTCCCATAGCTCCCTCCCTCCCCTCCCTCTAGCTCCCTCCCTCTCCCCCTAGCTCTCTCCCTCTCCCCCTAGCTCTCTCCCTCTCCCTCTCCCCATAGCTCTCTCCCTCTCCCCCTAGCTCCCTCCCTCCCCCTAGCTCCCTCGCTCTTCCTCTCCCCCTAGCTCCCTCCCTCTCCCCCTAGCTCTCTCCCTCTCCCCCTAGCTCTCTCCCTCTCCCCCTAGCTCCCTCCCTCCCCCTAGCTCCCTCGCTCTTCCTCTCCCCCTAGCTCTCTCCCTCTCCCCCTAGCTCCCTCCTCTCCCTCTCCCCCTAGCTCCCTCCCTCTCCCCCTAGCTCCCTCCCTCTCCTCCTCTCCCTCTCCCCCTAGCTCCCTCCCTCTCCCCCCCTAGCTCCCTCCCTCTCCCCCTAGCTCCCTCCCTCCCCCTAGCTCCCTCGCTCTTCCTCTCCCCCTAGCTCTCTCCCTCTCCCCCTAGCTCTCTCCCTCTCCCCCTAGCTCCCTCCCTCTCCCCCCCTAGCTCCCTCCCTCTCCCCCTAGCTCCCTCCCTCCCTCTAGCTCCCTCCCCCCCTCTAGCTCCCTCCCCCCCTCTAGCTCCCTCCCCCCCTCTAGCTCCCTCCCCCCCTCTAGCTCCCTCCTCTCATGAAAAACACAAGGCTATTTTTAGGAAATGTACCAACAGGGAATTTAGAGGGAATGAAGCGGGTGTTTTTTCTCTTCCTCTGACGCCATCTTCTCCTTCTCTCTCTGGAGGCCTGAGAGTCCCAATCTGTCAGAGAAATTACAACTTTTATTTCCCGGTATCCGTGTCCTTCTATACTATATACAGTGAGTGTACAAAACATTATGAACACCTGCTCTTTCCATGACAGACTGACCAGGTGAATCCAGGTAAAAGCTATGACCCCTTATTGATGTCACTTGTTAAATCCTCTTCAGTGTAGATGAAGGGGAGGAGACAGGTTAAAGAAGGATTTTTAAGCCTTGAGACATGGATTGTTTATGTGTGCCATTCAGAGGGTGAATGGGCAAGACAAAAGACTTAAGTGCCTTTGAACGAGGTATGGTAGTAGGTGCCAGGCGCACCGGTTTGAGTGTGTCAAGAACTGCAGCGCTGCTGGGTTTTTCACACTCAACAGTTTCCCGTGTGTATCAAGAATGTTCCACCACCCAAAGGACATCCAGCCAACATGACACAACTGTGGGAAGCATTGGAGTCAACCTGGGCCAGCATCCCTGTGGAACGCCTTTGAACACCTTGTAGAGTCCATGCTCTGACGAATAGAGGCTGTTCTGAGGGCGAAAGGGGGCGCAACTCAATATTAGGAAGGTGTTCCTAATGTTTTGTACACTCAGTGTATAGTCTATATCTACTAGATCTGCAGTGAGTGTTAAAGAGCTTAGCTACTGTATTATAAGCATGCCAATCTGGAAGGCTGATAACTGCCTGCATTGACTGCAGCTTTACTTAAGCCACAACAAAACCTACTGTGGCCTCTCTACCTCTCACTCTATTTTGGTCCCTCGCTTCTTCATCCCTGATACATCTGAGTCTAGAACAGTAGAATAGATAGATCTGAGTCTAGAACAGTACAACCCAGATAGATCTGAGTCTACAACAGTAGAACCCTGATAGATCTGAGTCTACAACAGTAGAACCATGATAGATCTGAGTTTAGAACAGTAGAACCATGATAGATCTAAGTCTAGAACAGTACAACCCTGATAGATCTAACCCTGATAGATCTGAGTCTAGAACAGTAGAACCCTGATAGATGTGAGTCTAGAACAGTAGAACCCTGATAGATCTAACCCTGATAGATCTGAGTCTAGAACAGTAGAACCCTGATAGATGTGAGTCTAGAACAGTAGAACCATGATAGATCTAACCCTGATATATCTGAGTCTAGAACAGTAGAACCATGATAGATCTAAGTCTAGAACAGTAGAACCCTGATAGATCTGAGTCTACAACACTAGAATAGATAGATCTGAGTCTAGAACAATAGAACCCTGATAGATCTGAGTCTACAACAGTAGAACCCCGATAGATCTAACCCTGATAGATCTGAGTCTAGAACAGTAGAACCCTGATAGATCTAACCCTGATATATTTAAGTTTAGAACAGTAGAACCCTGATAGATCTGAGTCTATCAGCAGAACCCTGATAGATCTGAGTCTACAACAGTAGAACCCTGATATAACTGAGTCTACAACAGTAGAACCCTGATAGTTCTGAGTCTAGAACAGTAGAACCCTGAAAGATCTAATCCTGATATATTTCAGTTTAGAACAGTAGAACCCTGATATAACAGTCTACAACAGTAGAACCCTGATATATCTGAGTCTAGAACAGTAGAACCATGATAGATCTAAGTCTAGAACAGTACAACCCTGATAGATCTAACCCTGATAGATCTGAGTCTAGAACAGTAGAACCCTGATAGATGTGAGTCTAGAACAGTAGAACCCTGATAGATCTAACCCTGATAGATCTGAGTCTAGAACAGTAGAACCCTGATAGATGTGAGTCTAGAACAGTAGAACCATGATAGATCTAACCCTGATATATCTGAGTCTAGAACAGTAGAACCATGATAGATCTAAGTCTAGAACAGTAGAACCCTGATAGATCTGAGTCTACAACACTAGAATAGATAGATCTGAGTCTAGAACAATAGAACCCTGATAGATCTGAGTCTAGAACAGTAGAACCCCGATAGATCTAACCCTGATAGATCTGAGTCTAGAACAGTAGAACCCTGATAGATCTAACCCTGATATATTTAAGTTTAGAACAGTAGAACCCTGATAGATCTGAGTCTATCAGCAGAACCCTGATAGATCTGAGTCTACAACAGTAGAACCCTGATATAACTGAGTCTACAACAGTAGAACCCTGATAGTTCTGAGTCTAGAACAGTAGAACCCTGAAAGATCTAATCCTGATATATTTCAGTTTAGAACAGTAGAACCCTGATATAACAGTCTACAACAG
>NW_028163747.1:0-30335 GCF_964263955.1 Coregonus lavaretus
TACCACCTAACAGACAGTCACTACCACCTAACAGACAGTTACTACCACCTAACAGACAGTTACTACCACCTAACAGACAGTTACTACCACCTAACAGACAGATACTACCACCTAACAGACAGATACTACCACCTAACAGACAGATACTACCACCTAACAGACAGTTACTACCACCTAACAGACAGATACTACCACCTAACAGACAGATACTACCACCTAACAGACAGATACTACCACCTAACAGACAGATACTACCACCTAACAGACAGATACTACCACCTAACAGACAGATACTACCACCTAACAGACAGATACTACCACCTAACAGACAGATACTACCACCTAACAGACAGTTACTACCACCTAACAGACAGATACTACCACCTAACAGACAGTCACTACCACCTAACAGACAGTTACTACCACCTAACAGACGGTTACTACCACCTAACAGACAGTTACTACCACCTAACAGACAGATACTACCACCTAACAGACAGTTACTACCACCTAACAGAGAGTTACTACCACCTAACATACAGTTACTACCACCTAACAGACAGATACTACCACCTAACAGACAGATACTACCACCTAACAGACAGTTACTACCACCTAACAGACAGTTACTACCACCTAACAGACGGTTACTACCACCTAACAGACAGTTACTACCACCTAACAGACAGTTACTACCACCTAACAGACAGTTACTACCACCTAACAGACAGTTACTACCACCTAACAGACAGATACTACCACCTAACAGACAGATACTACCACCTAACAGACAGATACTACCACCTAACAGACAGTTACTACCACCTAACAGACAGTTACTACCACCTAACAGACAGTTACTACCACCTAACAGACAGATACTACCACCTAACAGACAGATACTACCACCTAACAGACAGATACTACCACCTAACAGACAGATACTACCACCTAACAGACAGTTACTACCACCTAACAGACAGATACTACCACCTAACAGACAGTTACTACCACCTAACAGACAGATACTACCACCTAACAGACAGATACTACCACCTAACAGACAGATACTACCACCTAACAGACAGATACTACCACCTAACAGACAGATACTACCACCTAACAGACAGATACTACCACCTAACAGACAGATACTACCACCTAACAGACAGATACTACCACCTAACAGACAGATACTACCACCTAACAGACAGATACTACCACCTAACAGACAGTCACTACCACCTAACAGACAGTTACTACCACCTAACAGACAGTTACTACCACCTAACAGACAGATACTACCACCTAACAGACAGATACTACCACCTAACAGACAGTTACTACCACCTAACAGACAGATACTACCACCTAACAGACAGTTACTACCACCTAACAGACAGATACTACCACCTAACAGACAGTTACTACCACCTAACAGACAGTTACTACCACCTAACAGACAGTTACTACCACCTAACAGACAGATACTACCACCTAACAGACAGTTACTACCACCTAACAGACAGTTACTACCACCTAACAGACAGTTACTACCACCTAACAGACAGTTACTACCACCTAACAGACAGATACTACCACCTAACAGACAGTTACTACCACCTAACAGACAGTCACTACCACCTAACAGACAGTTACTACCACCTAACAGACAGATACTACCACCTAACAGACAGTTACTACCACCTAACAGACAGTTACTACCACCTAACAGACAGTTACTACCACCTAACAGACAGGTGGCACCTAACAGACAGTTACTACCACCTAACAGACAGTTACTACCACCTAACATACAGTTACTACCACCTAACAGACAGATACTACCACCTAACAGACAGGTGGCACCTAACAGACAGTTACTACCACCTAACAGACAGTTACTACCACCTAACAGACAGTTACTACCACCTAACAGACAGTTACTACCACCTAACAGACAGTTACTACCACCTAACAGACAGATACTACCACCTAACAGACAGATACTACCACCTAACAGACAGTTACTACCACCTAACAGACAGATACTACCACCTAACAGACAGTTACTACCACCTAACAGAGAGTTACTACCACCTAACAGACAGTTACTACCACCTAACAGACAGTTACTACCACCTAACAGACAGATACTACCACCTAACAGACAGTTACTACCACCTAACAGACAGATACTACCACCTAACAGACAGTTACTACCACCTAACAGACAGATACTACCACCTAACAGACAGTTACTACCACCTAACAGACAGTTACTACCACCTAACAGACAGTTACTACCACCTAACAGACAGTTACTACCACCTAACAGACAGTTACTACCACCTAACAGACAGTTACTACCACCTAACAGACAGATACTACCACCTAACAGACAGATACTACCACCTAACAGCCAGGTGGCACCTAACAGACAGTTACTACCACCTAACAGACAGTTACTACCACCTAACAGACAGTTACTACCACCTAACAGACAGGTGGCACCTAACAGACAGTTACTACCACCTAACAGACAGTTACTACCACCTAACAGACAGATACTACCACCTAACAGACAGTTACTACCACCTAACAGACAGATACTACCACCTAACAGACAGTTACTACCACCTAACAGACAGTTACTACCACCTAACAGACAGTTACTACCACCTAACAGACAGATACTACCACCTAACAGACAGATACTACCACCTAACAGACAGTTACTACCACCTAACAGACAGTTACTACCACCTAACAGACAGTTACTACCACCTAACAGACAGATACTACCACCTAACAGACAGTTACTACCACCTAACAGACAGTTACTACCACCTAACAGACAGATACTACCACCTAACAGACAGTTACTACCACCTAACAGACAGTTACTACCACCTAACAGACAGTTACTACCACCTAACAGACAGATACTACCACCTAACAGACAGATACTACCACCTAACAGACAGTCACTACCACCTAACAGACAGTTACTACCACCTAACAGACAGTTACTACCACCTAACAGACAGATACTACCACCTAACAGACAGTTACTACCACCTAACAGACAGATACTACCACCTAACAGACAGTCACTACCACCTAACAGACAGATACTACCACCTAACAGACAGATACTACCACCTAACAGACAGTTACTACCACCTAACAGACAGTTACTACCACTTAACAGACAGATACTACCACCTAACAGACAGATACTACCACCTAACAGACAGTTACTACCACCTAACAGACAGTTACTACCACCTAACAGACAGGCACTACCACCTAACAGACAGATACTACCACCTAACAGACAGTTACTACCACCTAACAGACAGATACTACCACCTAACAGACAGTTACTACCACCTAACAGACAGTTACTACCACCTAACAGACAGTTACTACCACCTAACAGACAGTTACTACCACCTAACAGACAGATACTACCACCTAACAGACAGATACTACCACCTAACAGACAGTTACTACCACCTAACAGACAGGTGGCACCTAACAGACAGATACTACCACCTAACAGACAGATACTACCACCTAACAGACAGGTGGCACCTAACAGACAGTTACTACCACCTAACAGACAGATACTACCACCTAACAGACAGATACTACCACCTAACAGACAGTTACTACCACCTAACAGACAGTTACTACCACCTAACAGACAGTTACTACCACCTAACAGACAGATACTACCACCTAACAGACAGATACTACCACCTAACAGACAGTTACTACCACCTAACAGACAGTTACTACCACCTAACAGACAGTTACTACCACCTAACAGACAGATACTACCACCTAACAGACAGTTACTACCACCTAACAGACAGTTACTACCACCTAACAGACAGTTACTACCACCTAACAGAGAGTTACTACCACCTAACAGAGAGTTAATACCACCTAACAGACATTTACATTTACATTTTAGTCATTTAGCAGACGCTCTTATCCAGAGCGACTTACAGGAGCAATTAGGGTTAAGTGCCTTGCTCAAGGGCACATTTACGTCATTTAGCAGACGCTCTTATCCAGATGACTACAAATTGGTGCATTCACCCTATAGCCAGTGGGATAACCACTTTACAATTATACTTTTTTTTTTTTTTTTGGGGGGGGGGGGGGGGGGGGGGAGAAGGGGGGGGGGTAAAAGGGGGGGTGCAGATGTCAAGGCTGTGCAGCTGGTATTCAGGGTTCAGCTTGAGGTGGTGATCCGTCATCCATACTGATATGTCGGCCAGACATGCAGAGATGCGATTCGCCACCTGGTTATCAGAAGGGGGAAAGGAGAAGATTAGTTGTGTATCGTCAGCGTAGCAATGATAGGAGAGGCCATGTGAGGATATGACAGAGCCAAGTGACTTGGTGTATAGGGAGAAAAGGAGAGGGCCTAGAACTGAGCCCTGGGGGACACCAGTGGTGAGAGCACGTGGTGCGGAGACAGCTTCTCGCCACGCCACTTGGTAGGAGCGACCGGTCAGGTAGGACGCAATCCAGGAGTGAGCCGCGCCGGAGATGCCCAGCTCGGAGAGGGTGGAGAGGAGGATCTGATGGTTCACTGTATCAAAGGCAGCAGACAGGTCTAGAAGGACAAGAGCAGAGGAGAGAGAGTTAGCTTTAGCAGTGCGGAGAGCCTCCGTGACACAGAGAAGAGCAGTCTCAGTTGAATGACCAGTCCTGAAACCTGACTGGTTTGGATCAAGAAGGTCATTCTGAGAGAGATAGCAAGAGAGTTGGCTAAGACGGCACGCTCAATAGTTTTGGAAAGAAAAGAAAGAAGGGATACTGGTCTGTAGTTGTTGACATCAGTGGGATCGAGTGTTGGTTTTTTGAGAAGGGGTGCAACTCTCGCTCTCTTGAAGACGGAAGGGACATGGCCAGCGGTCAAGGATGAGTTGATCAGCGAGGTGAGGTAGGGGAGAAGGTCACCGGAGATGGTCTGGAGAAGAGAGGAGGGGATGGGGTCAAGCGGGCAGGTTGTTGGGCGGCCTGCAGTCACTAGTCGCAAGATTTTATCTGGAGAGAGAGGGGAGAAAGAAGTCAAAGCATAGGGTAGGGCAGTGTGAGCAGGACCAGCAGTGTCATTAGACTTAACAAACGAGGATCGGATGTCGTCAACCTTCTTTTCAAAGTGGTTGACAAAGTCATCCACAGAGAGGGAGGAGGGGGAGGGGGGGGGGGGGGGGGGGGTTCAGCAGTGAGGAGAATGTGGCAAAGAGCTTCCTAGGGTTAGAGGCAGATGCTTGGAATTTAGAGTGGTAGAAAGTGGCCTTAGCAGCAGAAACAGATGAAGAAAATGTAGAGAGGAGGGAGTGAAAAGATGCCAGGTCGGCAGGGAGTTTAGTTTTCTTCCATTTCCGCTCAGCTGCCCGGAGCTCTGTTCTGTGAGCTCGCAATGAGTCATCAAGCCACGGAGCTGGAGGGGAGGACCGAGCCGGCCGGGAGGATAGGGGACACAGGGAGTCAAAGGATGCAGAAAGGGAGGAGAGGAGGGTTGAGGAGGCAGAATCAGGAGATTGGAGGGAGAAGGATTGAGCAGAGGGAAGAGATGATAGGATGGAAGAGGAGAGAGTAGTGGGAGAGAGAGAGCGAAGGTTGCGGCGGCGCGTTACCATCTGTGTAGGGGCAGAGTGAGTAGTGTTGGAGGAGAGCGAGAGAGAAAAGGATACAAAGTAGTGGTCGGAGACATGGAGGGGAGTTGCAGTGAGATTAGTAGAAGAGCAACATCTAGTAAAGATGAAGTCAAGCGTATTGCCTGCCTTGTGAGTGGGGGGGGATGGTGAGAGGGTGAGGTCAAAAGAGGAGAGGAGTGGAAAGAAGGAGGCAGAGAGAAATGAGTCAAATGTAGACGTAGGGAGGTTGAAATCCCCCAAAACTGTGAAGGGTGAGCCATCCTCAGGAAAGGAACTTATCAAGGCGTCAAGCTCATTGATGAACTCTCCAAGGGAACCTGGAGGGCGATAGATGACAAGGATATTAAGCTTAAATGGGCTAGTGACTGTGACAGCGTGGAATTCAAATGAGGAGATAGACAGATGGGTTAGGGGAAAAATTGAGAATGACCACTTGGGAGAGATGAGGATTCCTGTGCCACCACCCCTCTGACCAGATGCTCTCGGGGTATGCGAGAACACATGTTCAGACGAGGAGAGAGCAGTAGGAGTAGCAGTGTTTTCAGTGGTAATCCATGTTTCCGTCAGCGCCAGGAAGTCGAGGGACTGGAGGGTAGCATAGGCTGGGATGAAGTCAGCCTTGTTGGCGGCAGAACGGCAGTTCCAGAGGCTGCCTGAGACCTGGAACTCCAGGTGTGTGGTGCGTGCAGGGACCACCAGGTTAGAGAGGCAGCAGCCACGCGGTGTGAGGCGTTTGTGTAGCCTGTGCGGAGAGGAGAGAACAGGGATAGGCAGAGGCATAGTTGACAGGCTGCAGCAGATGGCTACAATAATGCAGAGGAGATCGGAATGAAATGAACTAAACATCTGGGAAAGGAGAGAGCAGGCCTCCCTCACCAAAAAAAAAATATATATATATAACTCTCCCAACTTCCACCTCAGAAACTATAATTGTTTCACTGAACCACCCGAGTAAAACTCTCCCAACTTCCACTTTAGAAATTAGAATTGTTGTAAACTACAGCAGACTGTTATCAGTAGCTGTAATTAAGTACAGCAGCTACCAACCACCTAACGTTAATGCCTCGGATGAGGTTAGAAAAACAGCTGAATGGTAGCAGCTAGCTGGCTCAATCACAGGTACTCTTAAGCATGAAATAACATTGGAAACAATTAACCACAGTTGCAAAAAGTTACCAGTAGCTACCCGCTAGCTAGCTAGCTAGCTTTGTTGGTCCAAGTAGTGGGTAAGCTAGCCTCGTGCTTCGCCGGGGTCTGCCGAATACAATACTTACCTACAATAATTACCTACAATAACCTTCAATAAATACCTGAGTAAGCTACCTATAATACCAAACTACAATACCTACCTACAATCTAAATACATGGTTTAAGCTTAACTCAACACCATATAAGAAGCCAAGCTTACCTTTCATAACGCAGCAATGATTAAACGTTGGGTAGCTAGCACAAATATATTGTATTTAGCTACCACAGTACAGCCAGCTGGTAGTGTTGGCTGGCTAGCAATGGCTGCTGTGTTGACTTTGTTTGAAAAACGGCGTCGCTGCGAACGAATGTAGCTGGCTAAAAGGATATTGTTTTTAGTTGCTACCGTTGCTAATAGCTACTCGCCAGCTAATCCAGGAGGTGAGTTAGCTAGCTAGCTTCGTGCTACACCCGGCACCGCAGACAGTTACTACCACCTAACAGACAGTTACTACCACCTAACAGACAGATACTACCACCTAACAGACAGTTACTACCACCTAACAGACAGTTACTACCACCTAACAGACAGTTACTACCACCTAACAGACAGTTACTACCACCTAACAGACAGATACTACCACCTAACAGACAGATACTACCACCTAACAGACAGATACTACCACCTAACAGACAGTTACTACAACCTAACAGACAGGTGGCACCTAACAGACAGATGCTACCACCTAACAGACAGTTACTACCACCTAACAGACAGATGCTACCACCTAACAGACAGTTACTACCACCTAACAGACAGGTGGCACCTAACAGACAGTTACTACCACCTAACAGACAGATACTACCACCTAACAGACAGTTACTACCACCTAACAGACAGTCACTACCACCTAACAGACAGTTACTACCACCTAACAGACAGTCACTACCACCTAACAGACAGTTACTACCACCTAACAGACAGTTACTACCACCTAACAGACAGGTGGCACCTAACAGACAGTTACTACCACCTAACAGACAGATACTACCACCTAACAGACAGTTACTACCACCTAACGGACAGATACTACCACCTAACAGACAGATGCTACCACCTAACAGACAGTTACTACCACCTAACAGACAGATACTGCCACCTAACAGACAGATACTACCACCTAACAGACAGATACTACCACCTAACAGACAGTTACTACCACCTAACAGACAGTTACTACCACCTAACAGACAGTTACTACCACCTAACAGACAGTTACAACCACCTAACAGAGAGTTAATACCACCTAACAGACAGATACTACCACCTAACAGACAGTTACTACCACCTAACAGACAGTTACTACCACCTAACAGACAGATACTACCACCTAACAGACAGATACTACCACCTAACAGACAGTTACTACCACCTAACAGACAGTTACTACCACCTAACAGACAGTTACTACAACCTAACAGACAGATACTACCACCTAACAGACAGTTACTACCACCTAACAGACAGATACTACCACCTAACAGACAGTTACAACCACCTAACAGAGAGTTACTACCACCTAACAGACAGTTACTACCACCTAACAGACGGTTACTACCACCTAACAGACAGATACTACCACCTAACAGACAGATACTACCACCTAACAGACATATACTACCACCTAACAGACAGTTACTACCACCTAACAGACAGTTACTACCACCTAACAGACAGTTACTACCACCTAACAGACAGTTACTACCACCTAACAGACAGATACTACCACCTAACAGACAGATACTACCACCTAACAGACAGTTACTACCACCTAACAGACAGATACTACCACCTAACAGACAGGTGGCACCTAACAGACAGATACTACCACCTAACAGACAGATACTACCACCTAACAGACAGATACTACCACCTAACAGACATATACTACCACCTAACAGACAGTCACTACCACCTAACAGACAGATACTACCACCTAACAGACAGATACTACCACCTAACAGACAGTTACTACCACCTAACAGACAGTTACTACCACCTAACAGACAGATACTACCACCTAACAGACAGATACTACCACCTAACAGACAGTCACTACCACCTAACAGACAGATACTACCACCTAACAGACAGATACTACCACCTAACAGACAGATACTACCACCTAACAGACAGATACTACCAGCTAACAGACAGTTACTACCACCTAACAGACAGTTACTACCACCTAACAGACAGATACTACCACCTAACAGACAGTTACTACCACCTAACAGACAGTTACTACCACCTAACAGACAGTTACTACCACCTAACAGACAGTTACTACCACCTAACAGACAGTTACTACCACCTAACAGACAGATACTACCACCTAACAGACAGTTACTACCACCTAACAGACAGATACTACCACCTAACAGACAGATACTACCACCTAACAGACAGTTACTACCACCTAACAGACAGTTACTACCACCTAACAGACAGTTACTACCACCTAACAGACAGATACTACCACCTAACAGACAGTTACTACCACCTAACAGACAGTCACTACCACCTAACAGACAGATACTACCACCTAACAGACAGTTACTACCACCTAACAGACAGTTACTACCACCTAACAGACAGTTACTACCACCTAACAGACAGTTACTGCTGCCACCTAACAGACAGATACTACCACCTAACAGACAGGTGGCACCTAACAGACAGTCACTACCACCTAACAGACAGATGCTACCACCTAACAGACAGTTACTACCACTTAACAGACAGATACTACCACCTAACAGACAGATACTACCACCTAACAGACAGATACTACCACCTAACAGACAGTTACTACCACCTAACAGACAGATACTACCACCTAACAGACAGATGCTACCACCTAACAGACAGTTACTACCACTTAACAGACAGTCACTACCACCTAACAGACAGATACTACCACCTAACAGACAGATACTACCACCTAACAGACAGTTACTACCACCTAACAGACAGATACTACCACCTAACAGACAGATACTACCACCTAACAGACAGGTGGCACCTAACAGACAGTCACTACCACCTAACAGACAGTCACTACCACCTAACAGACAGATACTACCACCTAACAGACAGTTACTACCACCTAACAGACAGATACTACCACCTAACAGACAGTTACTACCACCTAACAGACAGTTACTACCACCTAACAGACAGTCACTACCACCTAACAGACAGATACTACCACCTAACAGACAGTTACTACCACCTAACAGACAGATACTACCACCTAACAGACAGATACTACCACCTAACAGACAGTTACTACCACCTAACAGACAGTTACTACCACCTAACAGACAGTTACTACCACCTAACAGACAGATACTACCACCTAACAGACAGTTACTACCACCTAACAGACAGTCACTACCACCTAACAGACAGATACTACCACCTAACAGACAGTTACTACCACCTAACAGACAGTTACTACCACCTAACAGACAGTTACTACCACCTAACAGACAGTTACTGCTGCCACCTAACAGACAGATACTACCACCTAACAGACAGGTGGCACCTAACAGACAGTCACTACCACCTAACAGACAGATGCTACCACCTAACAGACAGTTACTACCACTTAACAGACAGATACTACCACCTAACAGACAGATACTACCACCTAACAGACAGATACTACCACCTAACAGACAGTTACTACCACCTAACAGACAGATACTACCACCTAACAGACAGATGCTACCACCTAACAGACAGTTACTACCACTTAACAGACAGTCACTACCACCTAACAGACAGATACTACCACCTAACAGACAAATACTACCACCTAACAGACAGTTACTACCACCTAACAGACAGATACTACCACCTAACAGACAGATACTACCACCTAACAGACAGGTGGCACCTAACAGACAGTCACTACCACCTAACAGACAGTCACTACCACCTAACAGACAGATACTACCACCTAACAGACAGTTACTACCACCTAACAGACAGATACTACCACCTAACAGACAGTTACTACCACCTAACAGACAGTTACTACCACCTAACAGACAGTCACTACCACCTAACAGACAGATACTACCACCTAACAGACAGTTACTACCACCTAACAGACAGATACTACCACCTAACAGACAGATACTACCACCTAACAGACAGTCACTACCACCTAACAGACAGATACTACCACCTAACAGACAGTTACTACCACCTAACAGACAGATACTACCACCTAACAGACAGTTACTACCACCTAACAGACAGTTACTACCACCTAACAGACAGATACTACCACCTAACAGACAGTTACTACCACCTAACAGACAGTTACTACCACCTAACAGACAGATACTACCACCTAACAGACAGTTACTACCACCTAACAGACAGTTACTACCACCTAACAGACAGTTACTACCACCTAACAGACAGATACTACCACCTAACAGACAGATACTACCACCTAACAGACAGTTACAACCACCTAACAGACAGATACTACCACCTAACAGACAGATACTACCACCTAACAGACAGTTACTACCACCTAACAGACAGTTACTACCACCTAACAGACAGATACTACCACCTAACAGACAGATACTACCACCTAACAGACAGATACTACCACCTAACAGACAGTTACTACCACCTAACAGACAGTTACTACCACCTAACAGACGGTTACTACCACCTAACAGACAGATACTACCACCTAACAGACAGTGACCAGATTGCACCTTCACTCTTCTCAGTATGCATGTTTGAAAATGTCTATGGGATCCGATTCCTGCATAGGCCTTTACAGTAACACGTTTGGCCATTATCTAAATGCACAGCTATGTATTTAGAATTAGATTAAATGTAATTATGGGTCATCAATACAATCACATTTTAGAAATCATTATGGATTTTATGAATGATTGTTAACAGCACAGTTTTATTCAGCTACAGAACACCTACAATATATACAGTTGAAGTCGTAAGTTTACATACACTTAGATTGGAGTCATTAAAACTCATTTTTCAACCACTCCACACATTTCTTGTTAACAAACTATAGTTTTGGCATGTTGGTTAGGACATCTACTTTGTGCATGACACAAGTAATTTTTCCAACAATTGTTTATAATTCACTATATCACAATTCCAGTAGGTCAGAAGTTTACATACACTAAGTTGACTGTGCCTTTAAACAGCTTGGTAAATTCCAGAAAATGATGTCATGGCTTTAGAAGCTTCTGATAGGCTAATTGACATAATTTGAGTCAATTGGAGGTGTACCTGTGGATGTATTTCAAGGCCTACCTTCAAACTCAGTGGCTTTTTGCTTGACATCATGGGGAAATCAAAAGAAATCAGCCAAGACCTCAGAAAAAAAATGGTAGACCTTGGGAGCAATTTCCAAATGCCTGAAAGTACCACGTTCATCTGTACAAACAATAGTACGCAAGTATAAACACTATGGGACCACGCAGCTGTCATACCGCTCAGGAAGGAGACGCGTTCTGTATCCTAGAGATGAACGTACTTTGGTGCGAAAAGTGCAAATAAATCCCAAAACAACAGCAAAGGACCTTGTGAAGATGCGGGAGGAAACAGGTACAAAAGTATCTATATCCACAGTAAAATTAGTCCTATATCGACATAACCTGAAAGGCCGCTGCTCCAAAACCGCCATAAAAAAGCCAGACAACGGTTTGCAACTGCACATGGGGACAAAGATCGTACTCTTTGGAGAAATGTCCCCTGGTCTGATGAAACAAAAATAGAACCGTTTGGCCATAATGACCATCGTTATGTTTGTAGGAAAAAGGGGGTGCTTGCAAGCCAAAGAACAACATCCCAACCGTGAAGCACAGGGGTGGCAGCATCATGCTATGGGGGTGCTTTGCTGCAGGAGGGACTGGTGCATTTCACAAAATAGATGGCATCATGAGGAAGGAAAATTATGTGGATATATTGAAACAACATCTCAAGACATCAGTCAGGAAGTTAAAGCTTGGTCGCAAATAGGTCTTCCAAATGGACAATGACTCCAAGCATACTTCCAAAGTTGTGGCAAAATGGCTTAAGGACAACAAAGTCAAGGTATTGGAGTGGCCATCACAAAGCCCTGACCTCAATCCTATAGACAATTTGTGGGCAGAACTGAAAAAACGTGTGCGAGCAAGGAGGCCTACAAACCTGACTCAGTTACACCAGCTCTGTCAGGAGGAATGGGCCAAAATTCACCCAACTTATTGTGGAAAGCTTGTGGAAGGCTACCCGAAACGTTTGACCCTAGTTAAACAATTTAAAGGCAATGCTACCAAATACTAATTGAGTGTATGTAAACTTCTGACCCACTGGGAATGTGATGAAAGAAATAAAAGCTGACATAAATCATTCTCTCTACTATTATTCTGACATTTCACATTATTAAAATAAAGTGGTGATCCTAAATGACCTAAGACAGGGAATTTTTACCAGGATTAAATGTCAGGAATTGTGAAAAACTGAGTTTAAATATATTTGGCTAAGGTTTATGTAAACTTACCGACTTCAACTGTAAAAGCATTATGCAGGTCAAACATCGTTTGATATATTAGACCTACATAAAGTAAGTCTATAGAAAAGGTATCACCTATTCTATGATGCACATTTTGCGGATGAATGAGGATGGGGAATCATTTTTTCTATTCCTTTATATCGACAGTAAAGGCCTATTACAAACCAAAGTCATTACCACTGGCTGGTCCTGTTCTGTTCTAATTGACTACAGCCATTCCCTGTGACACAGCATCTTTACGTGAACAGAGCCACTAGAATAGTCATGACAGACAGAACAGAACGGTGCGTGGATACTAGGATCAATAGCTGTGAATGTTATGGGGGCAATATCCCTAAGTGCACCCTATTCCCTCATAGGCTCTGGTCAAACGTAGTGCGATATATAGGGAATTGGGTGCCATTTGAGACTACGTGAGTAGTCATTAAGCAGAGATGGACTTCTCTCCAGTAGTCATTAAGCAGAGATGGACTTATCTCCAGTAGTCATTAAGCAGAGATGTCCCTCTCTCCAGTAGTCATTAAGCAGAGATGGCCCTCTCTCCAGTAGTCATTAAGCAGAGATGGACTTCTCTCCAGTAGTCATTAAGCAGAGATGGACTTCTCTCCAATAGTCATTCAGCAGAGATGGCCCTCTCTCCAGTAGTCATTAAGCAGAGATGGCCCTCTCTCCAGTAGTCATTAAGCAGAGATGTCCCTCTCTCCAGTAGTCATTAAGCAGAGATGGCCCTCTCCCCAGTAGTCATTAAGCAGAGATGGACTTCTCTCCAGTAGTCATTAAGCAGAGATGCCCCTCTCTCCAGTAGTCATTAAGCAGAGATTGCCTTCTCTCCAGTAGTCATTAAGCAGAGATGGCCCTCTCTCCAGTAGTCATTAAGCAGAGATGGACTTATCTCCAGTAGTCATTAAGCAGAGATGGCCCTCTCTCCAGTAGTCATTAAGCAGAGATGGACTTCTCTCCAGTAGTCATTCAGCAGAGATGGACTTCTCTCCAGTAGTCATTCAGCAGAGATGGCCCTCTCTCCAGTAGTCATTAAGCAGAGATGGCCCTCTCTCCAGTAGTCATTAAGCAGAGATGGACTTCTCTCCAGTAGTCATTAAGCAGAGATGGCCCTCTCTCCAGTAGTCATTAAGCAGAGATTGATTTCTCTCCAGTAGTCATTAAGCAGGGATGGCCCTCTCTCCAGTAGTCATTAAGCAGAGATGGCCCTCTCTCCAGTAGTCATTAAGTAGAGATGGCCCTCTCTCAAGTAGTCTTAAGCAGAGATGGCCCTCTCTCCAGTAGTCATTAAGCAGAGATGGACTTCTCTCCAATAGTCATTAAGCAGAGCTGGACTTATCTCCAATAGTCATTAAGTAGAGATCGATTTCTCTCCAGTAGTCATTAAGTAGAGATGGCCCTCTCTCCAGTAGTCATTAAGCAGAGATGGCCTTCTCTCCAGTAGTCATTAAGCAGAGATGGCCCTCTCTCCAGTAATCATTAAGCAGAGATGGCCTTCTCTCCAGTAGTCATTAAGCAGAGATGGCCCTCTCTCCAGTAGTCATTAAGCAGAGATGGCCTTCTCTCCAGTAGTCATTAAGCAGAGATGGCCTTCTCTCCAGTAGTCATTAAGCAGAGATGGCCCTCTCTCCAGTAGTCATTAAGCAGAGATGACCTTCTCTCCAGTAGTCATTAAGCAGAGATGGCCCTCTCTCCAGTAGTCATTATGTAGAGATGGCCCCCTCTCCAGTAGTCATTAAGCAGAGATGGCCTTCTCTCCAGTAGTCATTAAGCAGAGATGGCCTTCTCTCCAGTAGTCATTAAGCAGAGATGGCCTTCTCTCCAGTAGTCATTAAGCAGAGATGGCCTTCTCTCCAGTAGTCATTAAGCAGAGATGACCTTCTCTCCAGTAGTCATTCAGCAGAGATGGCCCTCTCTCCAGTAGTCATTAAGCAGAGATGGCCTTCTCTCCAGTAGTCATTAAGCAGAGATGGCCCCCTCTCCAGTAGTCATTAAGCAGAGATGGCCCTCTCTCCAGTAGTCATTAAGCAGAGATTGCCTTCTCTCAAGTAGTCATTAAGCAGAGATGGCCTTCTCTCCAGTAGTCATTAAGCAGAGATGGTCCACTCTCCAGTAGTCATTAAGCAGAGATGGCCTTCTCTCCAGTAGTCATTAAGCAGAGATGGCCCTCTCTCCAGTAGTCATTAAGCAGAGATGGCCTTCTCTCCAGTAGTCATTAAGCAGAGATGGATTTCTCTCCAGTAGTCATTAAGCAGAGATGGCCCTCTCTCCAGTAGTCATTAAGCAGAGATGGCCCTCTCTCCAGTAGTCATTAAGCAGAGATGGATTTCTCTCCAGTAGTCATTAAGCAGAGATGGCCCTCTCTCCAGTAGTCATTAAGCAGAGATGGCCCTCTCTCCAGTAGTCATTAAGCAGAGATGGCCCTCTCCAGATTGATGAGGGGATCCAGTGGGGGTCAGCGGGGGTCAGAGGTGACGACCCCTGGGGGTCAGGAGCAGTGGCAGGAGGCGGGATGATAAATGCAACATGCAGCAATTTCAAAGATTTTACTGAGTTACAGGTCATATACAGGTCATATACAGGTCATATACAGGTCATATACAGGTCATATACAGGTCATATACAGGTCATATACAGTGGGGAGAACAAGTATTTGATACACTGCCGATTTTGCAGGTTTTCCTACTTACAAAGCATGTAGAGGTCTGTAATTTTTATCATAGGTACACTTCAACTGTGAGAGACGGAATCTAAAACAAAAGTCCAGAAAATCACATTGTATGATTTTTAAGTAATTAATTTGCATTTTATTGCATGACATAAGTATTTGATACATCAGAAAAGCAGAACTTAATATTTGGTACAGAAACCTTTGTTTGCAATTACAGAGCTCATACGTTTCCTGTAGGTCTTGACCAGGATTGCACAAACTGCAGCAGGGATTTTGGCCCACTCCTCCATACAGACCTTCTCCAGATCCTTCAGGTTTCGTGGCTGTCGCTGGGCAATACGGACTTTCAGCTCCCTCCAAAGTTTTTCTATTGGGTTCAGGTCTGGAGACTGGCTAGGCCACTCCAGGACCTTGAGATGCTTCTTACGGAGCCACTCCTTAGTTGCCCTGGCTGTGTGTTTCGGGTCGTTGTCATGCTGGAAGACCCAGCCACGACCCATCTTCAATGCTCTTACTGAGGGAAGGAGGTTGTTGGCCAAGATCTCGCGATACATGGCCCCATCCATCCTCCCCTCAATACGGTGCAGTCGTCCTGTCCCCTTTGCAGAAAAGCATCCCCAAAGAATGATGTTTCCACCTCCATGCTTTACGGTTGGGATGGTGTTCTTGAGGTTGTACTCATCCTTCTTCTTCCTCCAAACACGGCGAGTGGAGTTTAGACCAAAAAGCTATATTTTTGTCTCATCAGACCACATGACCTTCTCCCATTCCTCCTCTGGATCATCCAGATAGTCATTGGCAAACTTCAGACGGGCCTGGACATGCACTGGCTTGAGCAGGGGGACCTTGCGTGCGCTGCAGGATTTTAATCCATGACAGCGTAGTGTGTTACTAATGGTTTTCTTTGAGACTGTGGTCCCAGCTCTCTTCAGGTCATTGACCAGATCCTGCCGTGTAGTTCTGGGCTGATCCCTCACCTTCCTCATGATCATTGATGCCCCACGAGGTGAGATCTTGCATGGAGCCCCAGACCGAGGGTGATTGACCGTCATCTTGAACTTCTTCCATTTTCTAATAATTGCGCCAACAGTTGTTACCTTCTCACCAAGCTGCTTGCCTATTGTCCTGTAGCCCATCCCAGCCTTGTGCAGGTCTACAATTTTATCCCTGATTTCCTTACACAGCTCTCTGGTCTTGGCCATTGTGGAGAGGTTGGAGTCTGTTTGATTGAGTGTGTGGACAGGTGTCTTTTATACAGGTAACGAGTTCAAACAGGTGCAGTTAATACAGGTAATGAGTGGAGAACAGGAGGGCTTCTTAAAGAAAAACGAACAGGTCTGTGAGAGCCGGAATTCTTACTGGTTGGTAGGTGATCAAATACTTATGTCATGCAATAAAATGCAAATTAATTACTTAAAAATCATACAATGTGATTTTCTGGATTTTTGTTTTAGATTCCGTCTCTCACAGTTGAAGTGTACCTATGATAAAAAATTACAGACCTCTACATGCTTTGTAAGTAGGAAAACCTGCAAAATCGGCAGTGTATCAAATACTTGTTCTCCCCACTGTAAGAAATCAGTCAATTGAAATAAATAAATTAGGCCCTAATCTATGGATTTCAATTGACTGGGAATACAGACATCCATCTGTTGATCACAGATATCTTTCAAATAAAGTAGAGGCGTTGATCAGAAAACCAGTCAGTATCTGGTCTGACAACCATTTGCCTCATGCAGCGCGACACGTCTCCTTCACATAGAGTTGATCAGGCTGTTGATTGTGGCCTGTGGAATGTTGTACCATTCCTCTTCAATGACTGTGCCAAGTTGCTGGATATTGGCGGGAACTGGAACACGCTGTCGTACACGTCAATGCAGAATGGGTGACATGTCTGGTGAGTATGTAGGCCATGGAAGAACTGGGACATTTTCAGCTTCCAGGAATTGTGTACAGATCCTTGCGACATTGGGCTGTGCATTATCATGCTGAAACATGAGGTGGTGGCGGTGGATGAATAGCACGACAATGGGCCTCAGGATCTCGTCACGGTATCTCTGTGCATTCAAATTGCCATCGATAAAATGCAATTGTGTTGGTTGTCCGTAGCTTATGCCTGCCCATACCATAACCCCACCGCCACCATGGGGCACTCTGTTCACAACGTTCACATCAGCAAACCGCTCGCCCACACGACGCCATACACGTGGTCTGCGGTTGTGAAGCCGGTTGGACATACTGCCAAATTCTCTAACACGACGTTGGAGGTGGCTTATGGTAGAGAAATGAACATTCAATTCTCTGGCAACAGCTCTGGTGGACATTCCTGCAGTCAGCATGCCAATTGCATGCTCCCTCAAAACTTCAGACATCTGTGGCATTGTGTTCTTATGACAAAACTGCACATTTTAGATTGGCCTTTTATTGTCCCCAGCACAACGTGCATCTGTGTAATGATCATGCTGTTTAATCATGTTCTTGATATGCCACACCTGTCAAGTGGATGAATTATCTTGGCAATGTTCACTAACAGGGATGTAAACAAATTTGTGCACATAATTTGAGTGAAATAAGCTTTTTGTGCGTGTGGAAAATTTCTGGGATATTTTATTTCAGCTTATGAAACATGGGACCAACACTTCACATGTTGCGTTTATTTTTTTGCTCAGTGTACTTTGGGTACTCCATTTCCACACATCCCCCCCTAATTCCAGCCCTAATCTTAACGTTAGTCTACCGCACTGTTTATGAGCTACACATGTAGTATCTTAATTTGACCAGTATTGTCACAACAAAACAATCCTGCAGCAACAGGATTTTAACGTTTAGTCCATAATGTTGCTTGATCGGTGGTTAGGCTATTACCTGGCCAAAAGTAGGCTACATGAAAAGTGCAATACTGTTAATATAACCATGTGTTTGTGCGGGTTTTCAGTGAATTTATGTAAATCACAAAGCTGCAGTTCAAGAAAATTCTCAGCAACAAAAGAGTGATGAAATTACGATCCTACATCTGTAACATCCTATCTGGTGATGTTAAACCACAGTGTATCAATACTGAGATGGATAAGGACCCTTGCCTGATTAACAAGAGCTATATGGACCCTGGTTATGAACCCTGTATGGCCTGATTAACAAGAGCTATATGGACCCTGGTTATGAACCCTGTATGGCCTGATTAACAAGAGCTATATGGACCCTGGTTATGAACCCTGTATGGCCTGATTAACAAGAGCTATATGGACCCTGGTTATGAACCCTGTATGGCCTGATTAACAAGAGCTATATGGACCCTGGTTATGAACCCTGTATGGCCTGATTAACAAGAGCTATATGGACCCTGGTTATGAACCCTGTATGGCCTGATTAATGTGAGCCTGTTCCCCTCTCTGATCCTCTGGGATATTGTTTCTGATCACAAGCTATAGCAACTGCCCTCACTGACCCCAGGTTGAACTACATGTAGTTAGTTCAATATTCCCCAACACGGATTATACATGCATCTTTAAATAGTTATGGGAAAGAAACCAAGCAGATGGACAGCAGAATTTGCCCTCTGTTGCTTGTGACCTTGTGTTAGTAGTGTTGTGCTGGCCTATTCTGGCCTATTGTAATGCCAGCCCAATATTGTTGTGCTGGCCTATTCTGGCCTATTGTAATGCCAGGCCAGTATTGTTGTGCTGGCCTATTCTGGCCTATTGTAATGCCAGGCCAGTATTGTTGTGCTGGCCTATTCTGGCCTATTGTAATGTCAGGCCAGTATTGTTGTGCTGGCCTATTCTGGCCTATTGTAATGCCAGGCCAGTATTGTTGTGCTGGCCTATTCTGGCCTATTGTAATGTCAGGCCAGTATTGTTGTGCTGGCCTATTCTGGCCTATTGTAATGCCAGGCCAGTATTGTTGTGCTGGCCTATTCTGGCCTATTGTAATGCCAGGCCAGTATTGTTGTGCTGGCCTATTCTGGCCTATTGTAATGTCAGGCCAGTGTTGTTGTGCTGGCCTATTCTGGCCTATTGTAATGTCAAGCCAGTATTGTTGTGCTGGCCTATTCTGGCCTATTGTAATGTCAGGCCAGTATTGTTGTGCTGGCCTATTCTGGCCTATTGTAATGTCAGGCCAGTATTGTTGTGCTGTCCTATTCTGGCCTATTGTAAAGTCAGGTGTGTCAGAGGAATTAGCATAGCAGAAACTCCCGTCAATGACCCCTGGGTCGTTCCACCAATTCGGTGCCTTTTCAGAAGGGTAACTCGGTCCAAAAATACATTTGATTTCACCTCATTTTAACATTCTGTCATAAAGAGCACATGTTCAACAAGGAGTGGCAATTGAATGCAAGCTTCACAAAAAAATATGAAATTGTAAAAAAAAAATCTAGCCTGTCTATCTATGGGTAACAGGGTTGACATGTTTTGCTCGACCCGCCCAGTTTTTCCACCACAAAACCCCAGAAAATGGCCAGAAAGAGTAGAACCAGCTCACCTGCTTTTACACTATGATTTGACTATTAGATGTTCAATGTTTCTTTAAAAAGATATATTTTAAAAGGAATAGTTTGACCATGTTAAAACCAGAGTTCAGTTCACGTAACAGGGTTGACTTTAAAATGAGGGACAGACTTCAATGAATCAGTAATCACATGAAATAAATAATAATCTTCCCGAATTGACTTTGTCAAAGCAACAGAATAACTAGGGCTTTACAGTGATGGTGAAACTTGAAGAAATATTGGGATTAAGTTCGTTAAGGATGTGACACAGGGTTGACGGAGGGGACAAAACGCAGAATTTTGGCACTTCAGCAAGCCTTTATTCATATAAAAAATTGGATGTATTGAATTCTCCATGTGGTCTATATTAAAGGGCACTTCCTTTAATATAACAGGCTTTTAAAAGTCAATATTGGTGCACAATTTCTAATTAAAATATCAAAGAGATGCAAAAACCACTATTTTGGTGGAACAAAAACTTTTAAAAACTTTTAAAATAAATAGCTTCTCCTTTTCAGTTAATTGAGAAATTAATGTCATTTTTTAATTGTTAAATTGGAATTTCAGTTTGCTTCCTGAATTGATGGACTCCAATTAGAATTGACCCCAACACTGTTCTCCATGCACTCTATTCTACATGCATATACTGTACTGTATCCATATAATTCTGTATGTAAGATTTCTGTGTAGTAGTTTCTGAAAATACAATTTAGAAGAATATATTTATTAGCATTACTTGAATAAAACAAAAATGGCATGCTTAATAGAGAGAGAGAGAGAGAGAGAGAGAGAGAGAGAGAGAGAGAGAGAGAGAGAGAGAGAGAGAGAGAGAGAGAGAGAGAGAGAGAGAGAGAGAGAGAGAGAGAGAGAGAGAGAGAGAGAGAGAGCGAGAGAGTGCACTTCTGTGTCATCCACATCCATCCATCCTTTTCTCCATCACTCCCCTCCCCCAGCTCCCCTCCCCCAGCTCCCCTCCCCCAGCTCCCCTCCCCCAGCTCCCCTCCCCCAGCCCCCCTCCCCCAGCTCCCCTCCCCCAGCTCCCCTCCCCCAGCTCCCCTCCCCCAGCTCCCCTCCCCCAGCTCCCCTCCCCCAGCTCCCCTCCCCCAGCCCCCATCCCCCAGCTCCCCTCCCCCAGCTCCCCTCCCCCAGCTCCCCTCCCCCAGCTCCCCTCCCCCAGCTCCCCTCCCCCAGCTCCAGTGCCTGGTCAGAGTGCAGGGGTCAGAGGTCAGGGGTTAGGAGTCAGCTGGTCAGTAGAAGGTGTTTTTTCCATTAACTGGTCCTCCTCTATCTAACCCCTCTGGCTACTCTGACCTCTAAAAATAACCAATGGATGATGTCTCAAATGGCACCCTCTTCCCTATATAATGCACTACTTTTGACCACATCCCTATGGGACCTGGTCAAAAGCAGTACACTATATAGGGAAAAGGGTGCCATTTGGGACACAGTCCATATTACATCTCCCACCAGTCCTGAGAGGGACCAAAAGGGAAGTGATGAGGCAAAATCATTTCCCTCGTCCAGAATGACAGCAGCGGAATGGATTTTCCTAGACGTTCATGGCCAAATTATAGCATTTTTGTCATGCAAGAAACACATCTATTTTTCTGCCAGATTACACTGAAAATTCTCATCCAATACTGCAAACAGTGTTGTCTTGTCTGATAGATAGTTGAGATTCTCTCAGACATTATTCATTGTTATGGTTTCTCAGCGTCTAACTGCTTGTGATTATGATGTTATTATGATTTCTCCAATATCCATCCAGAATACTTTACTTTACAAACGTATTAAATCTACATCAAGGACACAAGATCTTGATCCCACTTACATTCCTTTTAGCGGTCACGTTTATCGTGACATGATAAGGACTGGAGCTCTAAATGAAAAATGCTTGAGTGTGCTGCTGTATTAGATGTGAGATGCGTCCCAAATGGCACCCTGTTCCCTGTATAGTGCACTGCCTTTGACCAGAGCCCATATAGGGAATAGGGTGCCATTTGGGCCGTAGCCGTGGTGTTTTAGTGAGTGTCTGTCTGGTGTAGTGTATCCTCAGAGTGGTCAGGACTAATCAGGATACATGCTGTAGAGGAGGCAATGGGGTCCTGCTGGCCGCCTGGAGCCGTCTGGTCGGCAGCCACTATGTACTGCAGCGTTGGAGCCGTCTGGTCTGCAGCCACTATGTACTGCAGCGTTGGAGCCGTCTGGTCTGCAGCCACTATGTACTGCAGCGTTGGAGCCGTTTGGTCTGCAGCCACTATGTACTGCAGCGTTGGAGCCGTCTGGTCTGCAGCCACTATGTACTGCAGCGTTGGAGCCGTTTGGTCTGCAGCCACTATGTACTGCAGCGTTGGAGCCGTCTGGCCTGCAGCCACTATGTACTGCAGCGTTGGAGACGTCTGGTCTGCAGACACTATGTACTGCAGCATTGGAGACGTCTGGTCTGCAGATATTATGTACTGCAGCATTGGATCTGTATGGTCTGCAGACACTATGTACTGCAGCGTTGGATACGTCTGGTCTGCAGACACTATGTACTGCAGTGTTGGAGCTGTCGGTCTGCAGCCACTATGTACTGCAGCGTTGGATACATCTGGTCTGCAACCACTATGTACTGCAGCATTGGGGACGTCTGGTCTGCATACATTATGTACTGCAGCATTGGATCTGTCTGGTCTGCAGACACTATGTACTGCAGCGTTGGATATGTCTGGTCTGCAGTCACTTTGTACTGCAGCGTTGGAGCCGTTTGGTCTGCAGCCACTATGTACTGCAGCGTTGGAGATGTCTGGTCTGCAGCAACTATGTACTGCAGCGTTGGATCCATCTGGTCTGCAGCCACAATGTACTGCAGCATTGGATCCGGCTGGTCTGTTGCCAATATGTACTGCAGTGTTGGAGCTGTCTGGTCTGCAGCCAGTATGTACTGCAGTGTTGGAGCTGTCGGGTCTGCAGTCACTTTGTACTGCAGCGTTGGAGCCGTCTGGTCTGCATCCATTATGTACTGCAGCGTTGGAGCCGTTTGGTCTACATTCACTATGTACTGCAGCATTGGAGCCGTCTGGTCTGCAGCCACTACGTACTGCAGCGTTGGAGCCGTCTGGTCTGCAGTCACTTTGTACTGCAGCATTGGAGCCATCTGGTCTGCAGCCACTATGTACTGCAGCGTTGGAGACGTCTGGTCTGCAGCTACTATGTACTGCAGCATTGGAGCCGTCTGGTCTGCAGCCACTATGTACTGCAGCGTTGGAGCCGTCTGGTCTGCAGCCACTATGTACTGCAGCGTTGGAGCCGTCTGGTCTGCAGCCACTATGTACTGCAGCGTTGGAGCCGTTTGGTCTGCAGCCACTATGTACTGCAGCGTTGGAGACGTCTGATCTGCAGACACTATGTACTGCAGTGTTGGAGCTGTCGGGTCTGCAGCCACTATGTACTGCAGCATTGGAGACGTCTGGTCTGCAACCACTATGTACTGCAGCGTTGGAGACGTCTGGTCTGCAGACATTATGTACTGCAGCATTGGATCTGTCTGGTCTGCAGACACTATGTACTGCAGCGTTGGAGACGTCTGGTCTGCAGACACTATGTACTGCAGTGTTGGAGCTGTCGGGTCTGCAGCCACTATGTACTGCAGCGTTGGAGACATCTGGTCTGCAACCACTATGTACTGCAGCATTGGAGACGTCTGGGGTGCAGACATTATGTACTGCAGCATTGGATCTGTCTGGTCTGCAGACACTATGTACTGCAGCGTTGGAGACGTCTGGTCTGCAGCCACTATGTACTGCAGCGTTGGAGCCGTCTGGTCTGCAGTCACTTTGTACTGCAGCGTTGGAGACGTCTGGTCTGCAGCCACTATGTACTGCAGCGTTGGAGCCATCTGGTCTGCAGCCACTATGTACTGCAGCATGGGAGCCGTCTGGTCTGCAGCCACTATGTAAAACTCTCTAAAAGTTACATTGAAGCTTACACTAAGGGACAGTCTGTACGGTTCAGACTGCTGCTCTCCAACGGGGGGCAGATATATGCTGTATGTATGTTGAAAGCGTGTCTGTCTGCCCAGTAGCCAACGCCTGTCAGTTTACTTACCCGTCCTCTTAATTATTTAAGTCATCAAAAGACAACTGCTGGCATCGTTGAACGCCCAGCCGCCCAGCAGGAAATCACTATAGAAGAGATGATGTCTAATTGTTACTTTGTGCTTGTAGCAGCACCTAGCTAATGGAAGTCTGGAGTCCTGGGGCCGGGGGCTGGAGGCTGGGCTGGGCTGGGTCTGGGGGTCTGGATGGCACCCTTTGGGGCACTAGAGTGGGTCTGGGGGTCTAGGGGCACCCTTTGGGGCACTACAATGGTCTGGGGGCACCTTTTGGGGCACTAGAGTGGTGCTACTGCAGGGTCTGCCTCTCTCTCTCTCTTCCGCTGGTGTCCTCAGAGTCGTCAGGCTTCCGTTGCGAATGTCTGTGTTGTCTGCGAGGCGAGGCCGAGGTCCATATCTGCATTCTAAAGTGTTGACTTCTAGAGCTGTGTTATGGTTCCCCTGTGGTGTTATAATGGAATGAACGGTGGAGAGAGGAACCATCAGCACAGTCAAACACATCCATGTCACGCTCTGCCGTTTGCTGTGTGTGTGTGCGTCTCTATAGTGATTGATCATGTGTCTGTGTGGTAGCCTGAGGTATCCCGTTCCTCTCTGCTGACTGGCTGGCTGGTTCCTCTTTGCTAGCTGGCTGGCTGGTTGGCTGACTGGCTGACTGGTTGACTGGCCAGCTGGTTGACTGACTGGCTGGCTGGCTGACTGGATGGTTGACTGGTTGACTGACTGGCTGGCTGGCTGACTGGATGGTTGACTGGTTGACTGACTGGCTGGCTGGCTGACTGGATGGTTGACTGGCTGACTGGCTGGCTGACTGGTTAGCTGGTTGATTGGCTGGCTTGTTGACTGGCTGGCTGGCTGACTGGTTAGCTGGTTGACTGGTGGTTGGCTGAGTGCCTGGCTAGCTGGTTCACTGGTTGACTGGTTGACTGGCTGGCTGGCTGGCTGGCTGGCTGTGCCCGGACACAGGGAGCACGGGAAGGGGAACAGGGGAGAGGAACACACCCTTAATACACCCTCTGGGCGCTGGGCCGAATGGATCTGCAAGGACTGGAGCATTAGGTTGGACCATGCAGCATGGATCTGAAAGGACTGGAGAAGCATTAGAGTGGACCATGCAGCATGGGTCTGAAAGGACTGGAGCATTAGGTTGGACCATGCAGCATGGATCTGAAAGGACTGGAGCATTAGGTTGGACCATGCAGCATGGATCGGAAAGGACTGGAGCATTAGAGTGGACCATGCAGCATGGATCTGAAAGGACTGGAGCATTAGGTTGGACCATAAAGCATGGATCGGAAAGGACTGGAGCATTAGAGTGGACCATGCAGCATGGATCTGAAAGGATTGGAGCATTAGAGTGGACCATGTAGCATGGATCTGAAAGGACTGGAGCATCAGGTTGGACCATGCAGCATGGATCGGAAAGCGTTTGAGCAGCATTAGGCAAAGGTGGAAATGAGGGTGCAGATAGGGACACTGCCTGCTGGGTGGAAAATACTGTGTCCAGTTGAAAGAGAAATGTTTGTTCTGTTGTGACTGCCGTTCTGTTCCATACCACAGAGTTTAGCCCAATGCTTTAATATTCTCATCTCTACTGCAGAATGTATTGTTGTTATTTTGTCTACTATTTACTGATAAACATACTAACGCAACATATTTTTTTTAAATCTTTGTCTGACAAACATGAACTGTTTTTACCATGAACTATACTGCATGGAAATGTTTGTAACATGAACTGTACTGTATTTCAGGCAAATGATGTATTTGGAACCTGCTGGTTTAGGTACAGTTAGTTACAGTCTAGTTGCATCCAGACATCTCTTTAACATTAACAGAGCTAGGTTGAATCTCTTTATCGCTCGCCAACAAACAGCACACTGCATGCTGGTTATTTCAGCCAACTACCATTCCTCCTTCCTCCATCCTATTCCTTCTTCATCCCTCCTCCATCCATCCCCCTTCTCTTTTATTTTAGCACACCATCGACGGTTTCTTAACAAGAAAATTAGGGGAAGTCTGTGGAGCAGCAAAGTGTCTGGAGGGGGGTTTCTGCTGACGGGGCAGAGTAGGGGTAGATTTGGGCCCTGGTCATTTGTCCTGGTCAGGGGGAGAGAGATGACAAGGGAAGCAGGCTGGTTGAGAATGTGACATAGAGAGTGGGCACGTTTTCAACTCTCCTGTCTACAGCTGCTCCTCACCCTACTCTACTGTACTGTCCCCTACTGTCCTCTACTGTCCTCTACTGTCCTCTACTGTCCTCTACTGTACTGTCCCCTACTGTCCTCTACTGTACTGTCCCCTACTGTCCTCTACTGTACTGTCCCCTACTGTCCTCTACTGTACTGTCCCCTACTGTCCCCTACTGTCCTCTACTGTACTGTCCCCTACTGTCCTCTACTGTACTGTCCCCTACTGTACTGTCCCCTACTGTACTGTCCTCTACTGTACCCTACTGTACTGTCCCCTACTGTCCTCTACTGTACTGTCCCCTACTGTACTGTCCCCTACTGTCCTCTACTGTACTGTCCCCTACTGTCCTCTACTGTACTGTCCCCTACTGTCCCCTACTGTCCTCTACTGTACTGTCCCCTACTGTCCTCTACTGTACTGTCCCCTACTGTACTGTCCCCTACTGTACTGTCCCCTACTGTACCCTACTGTACTGTCCCCTACTGTCCTCTACTGTACTGTCCCCTACTGTACTGTCCCCTACTGTACTGTCCTCTACTGTACTGTCCTCTACTGTCCTCTACTGTACTGTCCCCTACTGTACTGTCCTCTACTGTCCTCTACTGTACTGTCCCCTACTGTACTGTCCTCTACTGTCCTCTACTCTACTGTCCCCTACTGTACTGTCCTCTACTGTCCTCTACTGTACTGTCCCCTACTGTCCTCTACTGTACTGTCCCCTACTGTCCTCTACTGTCCTCTACTGTCCTCTACTGTCCTCTACTGTCCTCTACTGTCCTGTCCTCTACTGTCCCCTACTGTCCCCTACTGTACCCTACTGTCCTCTACTGTCCTCTACTGTCCTCTACTGTACTGTCCCCTACTGTCCTCTACTGTCCCCTACTGTCCTCTACTGTACCCTACTGTACTATACTGTCCCCTACTGTCCTCTACTGTCCTCTACTGTCCTCTACTGTCCTCTACTGTACTGTCCTCTACTGTACTGTCCCCTACTGTCCCCTACTGTACTATACTGTCCTCTACTGTACTGTCCTCTACTGTCCTCTACTGTACTGTCCCCTACTGTACTGTCCCCTACTGTCCTCTACTGTCCTCTACTGTCCTCTACTGTACCCTACTGTACTGTCCCCTACTGTCCTCTACTGTCCCCTACTGTCCTCTACTGTACTGTCCCCTACTGTACTGTCCCCTACTGTACTGTCCCCTACTGTCCTCTACTGTCCTCTACTGTCCTCTACTGTCCTGTCCTCTACTGTCCCCTACTGTCCCCTACTGTCCCCTACTGTCCTCTACTGTCCCCTACTGTCCTCTACTGTACCCTACTGTCCTCTACTGTCCTCTACTGTCCTCTACTGTACTGTCCCCTACTGTCCTCTACTGTCCCCTACTGTCCTCTACTGTACCCTACTGTACTATACTGTCCCCTACTGTCCTCTACTGTCCCCTACTGTCCTCTACTGTACCCTACTGTACTGTCCCCTACTGTACTGTCCCCTACTGTCCCCTACTGTACTATACTGTCCCCTACTGTCCTCTACTGTCCCCTACTGTACTATACTGTCCTCTACTGTCCCCTACTGTCCTCTACTGTCCCCTACTGTCCTCTACTGTCCCCTACTGTACCCTACTGTACTGTCCTCTACTGTCCCCTACTGTCCTCTACTGTCCCCTACTGTCCTCTACTGTACCCTACTGTACTATACTGTCCCCTACTGTCCTCTACTGTCCCCTACTGTCCTCTACTGTCCCCTACTGTACTGTCCCCTACTGTCCCCTACTGTCCTCTACTGTCCCCTACTGTCCCCTACTGTACCCTACTGTACTGTCCTCTACTGTCCCCTACTGTCCTCTACTGTACCCTACTATACTGTCCCCTACTGTCCTCTACTGTCCCCTACTGTCCTCTACTGTACCCTACTGTACTGTCCCCTACTGTACTGTCCCCTAATGTCCCCTACTGTCCTCTACTGTCCCCTACTGTCCTCTACTGTACCCTACTATACTGTCCCCTACTGTCCTCTACTGTCCTCTACTGTACCCTACTGTCCTATACTGTCCCCTACTGTCCTCTACTGTCCCCTACTGTCCTCTACTGTACCCTACTGTCCTCTACTGTCCTCTACTGTCCCCTACTGTCCCCTACTGTCCTCTACTGTCCCCTACTGTCCTCTACTGTACCCTACTGTCCTCTACTGTCCTCTACTGTCCCCTACTGTCCCCTACTGTCCTCTACTGTCCCCTACTGTCCTCTACTGTCCTCTACTGTCCTCTACTGTACCCTACTGTCCTCTACTGTCCTCTACTGTCCCCTACTGTCCCCTACTGTCCTCTACTGTCCCCTACTGTCCTCTACTGTCCTCTACTGTCCCCTACTGTCCTCTACTGTCCTCTACTGTCCCCTACTGTCCCCTACTGTCCTCTACTGTCCCCTACTGTACTATACTCTACTGTACTATACTGTCCTGTACTGTACTGTACTGTCCTGTCCAACCCAGACCAACTACAGATGATCATCACTATGTACAGCAGAGAAGCTGAGAACAGAGTGGTAGAACACCTGTTTATTACAATACAATTGTTTCAGCTGGTTTCCCTCATTGTCTTCCAACAGGTATCGTCACTCCTACGTCACGCTCGTAAGACATACGTATCTGACGTAAGACAATGAATTTTTCTGAATCCACATCTTGTCCGGCAATCCTTTTGTAAGAGAGAAGAGAAAATAAATTCTGCATTAGATTTTACTGATCTAGCTGTTATATCTCTATACCTACTCGATAAACCTCAATTTCTCTTCTTGATTCTCTGATTGTGTGGCGATTTATCTTATCAATGGAAAGAAGGTTGATCGGTAGAGAGCAGATCAATGCTTGGCACCCGGCTAAAACACTGTGATGATCAGAGGAGTGCCCTAACCCTGCGATGACCAGAGGATGATCATTATTAAAGTTTTTCTTCAGACAGGGTTGTAAGGGCTAATGTAGGGGTGTCCTCAGACAGGGTTGTAGGGGTGGGGGGGGTGGGGGGTGGAATGAAATGAATGTATTTGAGACAAAAGAGGGGAATTTCAACAAAGGAAATCGTGGCCCTCTCTGTCTTAAACTCTCTTCACTCTGCAAATCCCAACTACCTGAATATTCTTACTGAAAGTGGGACAAATAGTGAAGAAGTGAAAAGTATAAGTAAGTCTACCACAAGAAACTTTCATTTGATTAAAATCAAAGAGGGTATTACATGATGAGAATGTGATGTTATTCCATGACTGGGGTTTGCCCCCCCCCCCCCCCCCCCCCCCCACTCAACGAACGAGGGATTCGCAAAGAATGATGAAAGGATTTAAAGAAGAAAAACAAAGCCTAAAGTAGCTGCATAAGTAATTTTTGATCAATAAGTAACA